>NC_090734.1:144513568-144526068 GCF_036898095.1 Palaemon carinicauda
TATATCTTATCTGTCACGCTGAGCGATATTGTTTAATGTATGACTAATTGGTCTCTCTTTGTCCCTGGGGTAGGGGGAGAGGGAATAGTCATACCTCGGTGAAAGGGGGTACCCCGCTGGGTACACTCGGAAACCACAGTCTTCCACAAATTGCAAAAACTGCTGTGTTGTAGTTAGGAATGGGGAGGGGGTGGGAAAGGTTGAATTTGTGTGTGTGCGTGTGGACACATCTACTTAAATATTTAACCGTCATTTTTTATGGGTCGCGTACACTACTACTAAAATGATAATGGAAGGCTACTTGATATAACGGTTGAAATAATTGGAAGCTAATGTGCATAATTAAAATACTAATGGAAACCTAATTATCTAACTGTTAAAATGATGATGGAAATCTAATTGGTCTAACCCTTAAATGATAATGGAAAACTTATGATCTAATCATTAAAATGATGATGGGAACTAATTGATCAAATTGTGAAAATTGTAATGGAGCCTATTTGATCTAACAGTTAAAATGGTAATAGGGTGAATGATATAATCATTAAATAGTGTCAGAAAGGTAAATGGTTAAACCGTTAAAATGAAAGTAGAAAACTGATTGATCTAACAAAGTAGAAAACTAACTAGACGAATCCTTATCATTATGATTGAAGATTAAGTCGCCTAAATGATCAAATGATAAAGAAAAGCTGCTTGTTCTAACCATTAAAGTGATCATGTAAAGCTAAGTGGTCTAATAGTTGAAAAGATAATGGAAAAGTAAATTATTTTATTAATTTAATGTTACTGGTCTAACAGCTAAATTAGTAAAGGAAAGCTAACTGGTCGAATCATCAAAATTATAATGAAGAACTAATAGTTATTTATGAACATTTTAATATTTTTTTGTTATATTAAAACGCCAATGGGTCAATAAAAATAAAATGTAAGAACTTTTGCAGAATTCTCTTTTATACTGGAGTGATTGGACGTGGAAAGAACTGAAAGAGAAAAGTTGCGTGATATGAGGAGGATAAAAGATCTATTTTTTCAAGCGTATTCAAATCCATTTATATTCTTCAATGCAATATCCGCTAAGTCAAGTTTCTGATACTGAAAAAAAAAAAAGTTGCAATTCGTCTTCTCTGCTGTGGAAAAAGTATATCCCTCTGTTGTGGAAAAAATATATCCCTCTATTGTGGAAATTTATATCCCTCACCTGTGGAAAATATATCTCCTGTCCTATAGAAAAATTATATCCCTCTCTTGTGGAAAACAAATATCCATCTCCGGTGGAAAAAATATATCCTCCTCTAGTGGAAAATATATATTCCTCTGCTGTGGAAAATATTATATCTCCTGTCCTGTGGAAAAATTATATTCCTCCCCTGTGGAAAAAAGTACACCCCTCTTCTGTGAAATTTATATCCCACTCCTGACGAAAAATTATATCCCTCTACAGTGGAAAAATATATCCTATTCCTGTGGAAAATATACAGGGGTATATCCCTCTGCTGTGGAAAAAAATATATATCCTTCTGTTGTGGAAAAATTATATCTGTATCCTGTGGGAAATTCTATAACTTTTGTGGAAAAAAATATTTCCCTCCTGTGGGAAAATTATAATCCTCTTCTGTGGGAAAATGTATCTCTCCCCTGTTGAAAAATATACCCATCCCTCTTCTGTGGAAAAAAATTATATCCTCTCCTGTGGAAAAATTATATCCCACTTCTATGGGAAAATTATATTCCTCTTCTGTGGGAAAATTATATTCCTCTTCTGTGGAAAAAAATATATTTATCCCCTGTGGAAAAAAATGTAGCCATCTTCAGTGGAAAAATATATCCCACTTATGTGGTAAAACTATATCTCTCTTCTGTGGGAAAATTTTATTCTTCTCTTGGAAAAAAAATATATCCCTCAAATGTGGAAAAATTATAACCATCTCCGGAGGAAGAAATGAATCCCTCTCTTTCAGAAAAATTGTAGCCCTCTCCAGTGGAAAAGTTATCCCTCTCCTGTGGGAAAATGTTATCCCTCCTGTGGGAATTTATATCCCTCCTGAAATGAATGAGCCATATACTGTTAAGAAAAACCGTAATTTTAATCAGAAATTCTCCGTAAAAATACACTGTTCTCAGCCGTATTTCAGTAAAATACAGGCTTTTGTGACCGTAATATCACTCCTTCACGTCAATATAACCGTTTTTAAAAAGAAAAATGCCTGGCAACATTCATTCCAGGATTTTTACCTTTTTTACTGCAATTTTTTAACAGTGTAAGATGTAAAGGAAGGCATTTTTGTAAGCAATGAATCAAAGATTGATATTTCAAGAAAAAGTTCAATGTGCAGTTGAAAGTATTTTTAAAAATCCACAACAAACGCAGAGGAGTGAGTACCTGCAGCTACCGTTGGATGAAAGGTGAATTGTTCGGTATTCAAACGAGGGAATTTTTTAATTGCTACGCGTGGGGAATTCTGAAAGCTCTGCAGAAACTTGTAAATAAATAAGCGAAACTGGTGGATATTCTGTCAATAGACGTTTCCCTCGAAGCCACGGAAGCCGAATCTTAGGTCAAACATTTCTTTACCATTTTTGCATTGTAAAATGAAAGTTGTAAAGCTGGTTTGACATTGTTTGAAAAATTCAAGCGTATACAAAGCAATTGTTGGAAAATAGCGGATGAGATTTGAAAGGAAGTCTGTATATATCTACTTTTCATAGTGAGAGATATTCTAGTGTTCGTAATTCAAAATATCCAATTCACGTAATCAGCCGTAAGTTTGGACATCGTTGTCACAGAGACTTCAAACTTGGCTCTTATTTGAGTGCATGAAAATCCACGCCAATCAGTACATGTTAAGGTCAAAGGTCAAGGTCGAGGAAAAGGTCGAGAAATAAGCTGCCGCGACGGAGGTCTGTGCTCTACTGATTGCCCCTCCAGTATGTTTTGCATTCGATCTTTAGAACATCGTACGGCAGAGCAATGATCTTCCACATGCTTTTGCCGCTAATGAGTATCCTTTAAAACCTCGATGACCTTTAAAAATTCATATTTATTAAGAGTAACAATAGCCTAAGGTGGTCAGGATCCTGGGGTACCTAAGGTCGTCTTCTTTTAAACGTGCTTTTTATGGGGTAAGCACGGTTGCCTTCTTTATGAAATGAAATTGTAATAACCTAAAGTTTATGTTAAATGGGGGAATTATTGATAAAATTTTTACCATATAAGTAAAGCATTCATGTCGCCTGGATCAAATTCAGACCGTTTCAAAAGCATAATAGCCTCGTGTAAGCTTCCTCAGATTTTAATGAGCATGGTTTGTGTAAGACTGTATATTGGAAACTTGCTAGTTACACAACACAAACGTTTGAAAGAGAGAGAGAGAGAGAGAGAGAGAGAGAGAGAGAGAGAGAGAGAGAGAGAGAGAGAGAGAGAGAGAGAGAGGGGGGGGGGGGGGTTGGCGGACTCGTTACATTTAAAGTTTTGTAATTTCCCGTGTCTACATACATACATACATACATACATACAGATGCGTGTAAGCCATGAACGCGTATATGCCTATACGAAGTTAGGTGTTACACATATGCTCCATTAAATTCTTAATTTCCTGCTTCTCCTAGAATTTACGGTTACGCCTTTATCCCGAGAACCTGTTATTCTCCACGGACTTATAAGAAGAAAATTCCGAACTGAAGCCGGTAGCTTCGGTTACAGGGCCACAAGACCCAAATTTCGCCTCTAAAGCCTTTAGCCTCAATGGAGGCAGCAATTGTTTATTTTTACTTTATGATTTCAGATATTAAAAGGAGACGATGTGAATGCACCAGCTCTATCTCCTTCATATGATGAAGAGCAAGTGGCTGCATGTATTTAAAGAATTTAAAGAATTTTCTGTCAGGTTTTTAAGTGAAAAGTTTTGGTCTATGAGAGAGAGAGAGAGAGAGAGAGAGAGAGAGAGAGAGAGAGAGAGAGAGAGAGAGAGAGAGAGAGATAAATTGATCTTGCAATTTCTAGAATGTAAGAAATCTTCTGTTATATTTTCAACGTAAGATATATTTGTTCTGCCGAAATATAGTAGTAATACGAGAGATGCATTTTTCTCTGGTACTAGTACAGGATTTGAAAACTGGCCTTGTAACGTCAAAAGGTTGCACTGTTAATGAAAACGAGAAAATCAAATTCAAGTTTCTGATGGGGGTGAACACCACTCTATCTTTTCAAAAATATTTGGTAGATCTTCTTATATGTTTAATGTATATCTCTTCTCTAATTACCTTTGCAGTCTCAAAAAACAAGAGGTATGAGGGAAATGCTACAATAAGAGTATAAATGCTATAGATTTGATTATTTATAGCATACTGCGTTATGAACGTGAATATTTACCATAAAGTAGTTTACATGGACTATTGTATTATTATTATTATTATTATTATTATTATTATTATCATTTTTTCCTAATCAGTTTTTATTATTATTGTTATAATAATAATAATAATATTATTATTATTATTGTTATTATTATTATTATTATCAGCTAAGCTACAACCCTTGTTTGAAAAGCAGGATGTTTTAAGCCCAAGGGATAATATCCCTGTGAGAAACGGAAATAAGGAAATAAATAAACTACAAGGGAAATAATCAACAATTAAAATAAATCATTCTAAGAACTGTAACAACATTAAAAACAGATCTTTCTTATATAAACTATAAAGAAACTTGCGTTAGCCTGTTCAACATGAAAACAATGTTAAGTACATTTTTCTATAAAGTGAATGAAATATTCTTCAACTCATCCATACAGATAGGGAGTTTAATAGTTAAAACCAAAGTTATTTCCAGTCACTTGACCCTCCGTCCTCATAAAGAATATATAAATCAAAAGCTTTATAATGACTCCCAAAACACCCATCACTGTTTTAATTTGAAATACAGTCATGCATCCTACTTTTTCATTTATCTTTCTTTCTTGGAGCTTAGTTTAGATAAATGACATTGACTTACATTGTCTCACTATCCTTTAATGTTTCACTATCCTTTCCTTAGGTTACTCCAAATCTTCGGCTAAACCCGTTGAACTCAACAACTCTGTGGACAAGTAATTGAAAATAGTATGAAAATTAGATTTTTCATTGGTTTGATTGATTGATTTGAAGTTTTCTGGGAAACTGACATCGAAGAACAGACTTTCATTGGTTTACTTGGGGGAATTCACAGTGAAAATGACTCTACAGTTGGTTATCCAATTTCAAAGGGATGCCACTCTATTTTTTATTTAACAACAGTGCTACTGCAGCCTTGGGAGGAATCGCGTATTCACATAGCAAAATATACTTGTGTAAGTGACCCGTCAGTATTACGGGAATGTATTTATATACGCACATACACACACAGATTTAACCCGTCTCCCTTCCCTTACTACAACAAAGCAATGGTGGTTTCCGAATGTACCTCTCGGGGGTACCCCCTCTCACCAGGGTATGATCGAGTAGTTATACGTCTGGCAATGTTGGAAAGTGTGTGATCGTATATATATATATATATATATATATATATATATATATATATATATATATATATATATATATATATATATATATATATACATATATATATATATATATACACAAACATATATATATATATATATATATATATATGTATATATATATTTGTGTATATATACACATATATATATCCATATATATACACAAACATATATATATATATGTATATATATATATATATATATATATATATATATATATATATATATATATATATATATATATATATATATATATATCCAGACACTTGGACTTTATCATATAAGGGAGAGGGCTCTTATTCACAAGGGAATCAGCCTCATTTAAAAGAACTTTCATATCTAAGGGTGACAAATTATGAGCAATCTATACGCATATATGACGACCAAACCATAAGATATTACTATTATACAGTGACATAACCTCTGTACCATGGTCTTCACTGTTTTGGGTTTGAGTTCTCTTGCTTGAGGATACACTCAGATACTCTGTTTTATTTGTTTCCTTGTTTCCAGCCCTCACTGGGCTATTTTTTCCGGTTTAGAGCCCTTGGGCTTATAGCATCGTGGTTCTCCAACTAGGGTTGTAGCTTAGCAAGTAGTAGTAATAATAATAATAATAATGATAATAATAATAATAATAATAATAATAATTTTATATCTCGAGTCCTCATAATAAAAAAAATTATCCCCATTATCCAAATGAGTTTTCCTTAAAGTGAAAAACGACGTATTTATTTCTTTTTGAGCAACAAGAGAAACAAAACTTCACCCATAAATAATCGGTTTTGTGTTCAAAGGCCTTCAGTATTTTCCCTCCAAAGCCTCTGCAAATAGCTGGGAAGGCGATATAGATTTAATGGTCTGTCAGAAAAGCTGAAATAATGATGCGTAAAGGGAATTGTATTACCCGGATTTATTTGGTATTCCGAGGTATTCATACTTGGCTATGCACAGACAGCGCTGAAACGTACAGTTTACAGACATACATACATACACACACATAGTGTGTATATATATCATCATCTCCTACGCCTATTGATGCAAAGGGCCTCGGGTTAGATTTCGCCAGTCGTTTCTATCTAGAGCTTTTAATTCAATATTTTTTCTCCATTTATCATCTCCTACTTCAATCTTCATAGTCCTCAGCCATATTGGTCTTAGGTCTTCCAACTCTTCTAGTGCCTTGTGGAGCCCAGATGAACGTTTGGTGAACTAATCTATGTTGGGGAGTCCGAAGAGTATGTATGTATGTATGTATATATATATATATATATATATATATATATATATATATATATATATATATATATATATATATAAATATATATATATATATATATATATATATATATATATATATATATATATGTATATATATATACATATATATATATATATATATATATATATATATATATATATATATATATATATATATATATATATATATATATATATATATATATATATATATGCTGCCTTTCTGAGTGGTGATAACGTGGTGATAGGGTTTTTGTATCGTCATGTTTGGTAAAGCTTTACTAGTCAGGGGCACCTATACTAGGTTGGTTTGCTGTGAGCGATCAGACAAAAGTCTCCCACTATAACCAATCCGCAGTGGCCAGCGTGGTGATGAAAACTGGTCGAACCCCAGACATGAATATGGACCCTTTTGTCTTGTATTGGATTAGAATCGGCTGCATTTATTGTTTTATATAAAGTCTATATCACTAAAACAATATTTTTAATGTTTTAACACGTGTTATACCATTGATACCAAACGGATATCAAAATACTGAAGGTGAATACTGAAAATAAACCTATGAATATTAAAATTCACCCTGAAACTATAATATCAGTTACCTCATCATTATTGACTGAAATAACTGAATGTGTGGGAAGAAAAACGACACGTGTCGGTGATCATATTTCAAATGGATGATGTTATAATAAGCATTTAACTCAACTCAAATAATAAATGAATTTGGTTTGTTAACCTGTCTTAAATTGACAGCAATAAAATGAATGTAAAGTAAAGGTTGAAATCTATTTTGGTATTTATTGATTCAGTAGTATAAAGAATTTTGAAGAATACATTGATACATCCAAATTTGCTTAACTGAGAGAGAGAGAGAGAGAGAGAGAGAGAGAGAGAGAGAGAGAGAGAGAGAGAGAGAGAGAGAGAGAGAGAGAGTGTTTTCAGTAGCGTTTTGAACCTTACCATCTTTGTGAACCTGGTATGAGTTGCAGGTTAGGGGAGCTTATAGGTCTAGCCGATAAATCTTCAGTAGCCATTGTCTCCCCTCTGGTTCCAACTTGAGTGACATTGTTGACTATCCTTTATGCTTTCAAATAATTTTTTTTCAAGGTTGCCTTTATGCAAGTTTGCTTAGAGATTTGCCGATACCACTTTGGAAGCCGATAACGATATCCAATTTTCCCAGACCGATACCGATCACCAATTTTCCCCTGGCCGATACCGATACCCATCATTGTTTATTTCTTTATTTTTTGTAACATACAAATTTCTCGTGTCTTTTTTTTTTTTAACGTAAGAATTTCTGTACTATTTTTATAACGTACGAAATTCTCCAGTTTTTATTTTTCTTTATTTTTTTAACGTTCGAATTTCTCCAGTTTTTGTTACAAACGAATTTTTCCATTTTTTTTTTTAACTTACGAAATTCTCCAGTTGTTTGTAACGTATGACTTTCTTTAGTTTTCTGCAACATATGCATTTCTCAAGTTTTTGTAATGTGTGAATTTCTCCATTTTCTTAAATTACGAAATTCTTCAGTTGTTTGTAACATGACCTTCTTCCGGTTTTTTTTTTTTTTTTTTTTTTTTTTTTTTTTTTTTTTTTTTTTTTTTTAATTTACGAATTTCTCCAGTATCTTTTTGTAACGTAGTAATTGCTCTTTTTTTAACATACGAGTTTCACAGGATTTTTGTAACGTACGAAATTTTCCTGCTTTTTAAAGGCATCAAATTATCCAGTAAAGTAGGAAATTCTTAATTTTCATAGACATACGCAATTCTTCATTTTTACGTAATAAGAAATCCCAAAATCTTAAGTAACAACAAAAAACTCCAGTCTTTCCTAACGCTGATTTATCAGAGCCGTTTGTATTAAAAATCCGTAAAATTTGCAAAACACTTTCATGCAATTTTCCTCATACATATTGGTAATATTGTTTTCTTCAATCTTCACATACTCAAGTAGATTCGATCGTACAATCTATGATGTGGTGGTGTGTATCCACATATTATTATTATTATTATTATTATTATTATTATTATTATTATTATTATTATTATTATTATTATTATTATTGTTGTTGTTGTTGTTGTTGTACGTGACCTGTCTAAAAAGACGGCTAAATATCTAGTTGGATAAGCCCACACACGACCACCCAGATTCAAGGTCAGTGGTAGGAGACTGTCTTCGGGGTGGGCAATGCTACATTACGTTAGCTCAGTGGTATATGAAAGACTTACAATCCTGTGGCCCTAAGTTCGAGCCACGCTCAAATTTTGATAGTTCAGACTCGCTTGACACTAGGATTTTTGGCGCATGGGAATATTTTCGCTCGTTTGGAGGTATGCTTACACGAGTGGATATTTCCCCGCGCGGTTTGGTTGTTTCTATAAGCCTCTGAAATCGGGCGAGTTAGCAGTGCACATGGCTAGCTGATCACTGCCGCTCTGAAATTCTTCCGCACGGTCAACGTGTGAAGGGCATCATTTCAGCGTGCAAAACCGCGTGGCATCAAACCGCTCTTGTGAAGCGAGCCTTTATTAATTGCCAAAAATTTACTGTCTATGCGATAGAGAGGTTTTTCATTGGAGGGGGGAAGGCTTAGGCCTACCTGCTGAGACATTGGTAGCCATTCCTTGACCCTCCTTGGTCCTTGGTTAGGTGGAGAGAAGAGGTTGGGGCTTAGGCATAAATCATATGTGTACATTTTCAGCTTCCGAAATTGTGCAACAGCCTAATGATCTGTCCCTTGCGTGTATCATTCATGAGTAACCTTTAAACATATAGAATTTTATCACATAGATATCAAAGTTCACATTGCTAGGTTACACAAAAATTTTGGAGATTAAATAGTCTAATATTGCAAAAGAAAATAAAAGTTCTTCAAAATAGTGGAAAAAAAACTACTTAAGACGAATAGACAACGATATAAATTTTTGGTTGTACCGTGACTAGTTAGGAAATCATTTACTATATTCTACTCTTAATTCATAAGAGTTAAAAGCCAATGTCAGATCCCTAACATAATTTGCAGAAAAAAGGAATAGTTATTGTTCATTAAAACAAGAACAACGACTATAATAATAATAATGATAATAACTAGAGGGACACTCAGTAGAGCGCAGACCTCCGCCGCGGCAGCTTATTTCTATACCTTTTGCTCCACTTTGACCTTAACCTTTGACACTAACATGTATCAAATGGCGTGGATTTTTATACACTCGAGTATGAATCAAGTTTGAAGTCCAAATTTATGTTTAATTACGTGAATTGGACATTTTGCTTGACCGTGACCTTGACCTTTGACCTTCCCCTTCCAAAATTTACTCATTTATAGGTTTTTACATACCAGTTAATCCCAGCAAATTTCATTTCTCAACGATTAAAATTGTGGTCAGGAATTATTATTATTATTATTGTTGTTATATTATTATTATTGTTATTATTATTATTATTATTATTATTATTATTATTATTATTATTATTATTACCTGCTAAGCTACAATCCTAGTTGGAAAAGCAGGATGCTATAAGCCCAGGGGCTCCAGCAGGGTAAATAGCCCAGTGAGGAAAGTAAACAAGGAAAATAAATCCCCACACACGCACACACACACAAGAAAACACACAAGCAGGGTTAAAACATAACCTCCTTCCAACTTCGTTGGCGAGGGTAATAATAATAATAATAATAATAATAATAATAATAATAATAATAATAATAATAATAATCAGCTTCATTATCAGAGTTAAACAGGGCTTATAGTTATGCTATATTCAAGCCTAAACTTTTTAAACAAATTAACTGGTATCATCGGTTGCTGACAAGGCTTCTAGGCCTAAATGATCATATTGTAGAATACCAAACCGTTGAAATAATCCTCTAGTTAAGTCGCAGGAAGGCCTAAAGGATCAGGGGATTTCGTAGGCTTGTGGAGTCTTCACTTAAACTTTGTAAAAACTTAGAAATTCAAGAGAACTACTTTGCTTTTTTTCCTTTTATTACTCTTATTCTTATTCTTTTTCTACGGATATTTATAGATTTAATAGAACAATTTTCGTTCAGGTTTAAACTGGCAAATTATTCAATATGGTAATACGAAGAGAGATTAGTTCACCAAACGTTTAACTGGGCTCCACAAGGTACTAGAAGAGTTGGGACACCCAGGCATTCATGGCTCAGGATTAGGAGGCGTAAAGTAGGAGATGATGAATGGAGAAGTATTGATTTAAAAGCTCAAGATGGAGACGATTGTTGAAATTTAACCGAAGACCTTAGCGTCCATAGGCGTAGGAAGAGATGATGATGATGATGCATAAGCTCATGGAAGGAAACTAACAGATTTAATCAAGTAAATGGATAATTTTACTTTTTTCCTTCTAGTACTTGCTCGTGTGTGCCAGTCTTACTGTGGGTCTACTCGCGTTTAATTCTTATCAGTTATCTCAGGTCCCCTTTCGCCTCTACGTGGTTCTATTGTGACGTTTAAAAATTTAAAGGCCGCTCATGAATGGCAGAGGCAAGGGACAGGGACAATGCCCTAGAGACAGGACAATCTCCTGGAGACTGACCATACATACATATGATCAGCGTCCAAGCCTCCTCTCTCAGCAGGTAAACATAAACCCGCCATCCTTTGGTCACAACGATGGTGAGGTTGCAGGCACTACAAGGAACTATTAAGCGTTGAGCTGGTTTCGAACTGCAGTCCAGCAGAACGCCAGGTAGGGACATTCCCAATAGGCTACTACAACTGCAGAACCTTTCACTGTAGTTATCACAAGCCACAGTTTCATTTATCTTTCTATTTCAAAGTTTCCTTTATTTTTCTAATTTCATCAAACAAGAATACACCAAAAAGGAAGATGAATAGCAGAAAGATCTATAAAACTAAGAAATTCAGAAGAGTTCCTTTAAGGTTTATAAACATGAAGTTCACCTTAGGTCTACAAATCTTATGTTCACTTAAAATCTTTAAATCCACCAAAGGTCTATAAACCTGGGACCCTCAATAAGTCTACTGACCGAAATTTATGCCACCTCAAGTCTATAAACATGAAGTCCACCTGAATTCCGTAAATCTCAAGTCCATCTAAAGTCTATAAACCTGGAGTCCACTTGACGCCTGAAGCCCTTAAGACCACCCAAAGTCTATATAACCTAGATTCACTTAAGATCTGCAGACCTCAAGTCCATCAAAAGTCTATATACTCGAGACCAACGTAAAGTCTATAGACCCAAAATCCACTGTGAAATTTAACTTTGTACTAAAGTTACGCTATTATAAAACTTGAATATCTAAAGAGCAAGTTCCTCCGCAATATGTAACAATAGTCGTTTTAGATGCTATACAGTTAGAGGAAGCGGTCGGTGGTGTAGCCAGTGATTTTACACTAGTAGTGTAAAATCACAACGCTTCCAGTAGTGTAACACTACTGGAAGCGTTGTAAATTTTGTAGAGGATGTCTGAGCAAAGATATGGCACTGATTTTAGCCTTCTTGGAAGCGTTGCAAACTTTATAGATGTCTGAGCAAGATATGGCACTGAATTTAGCCTTTTGGAAGCATTGCAAACTTTATAGTGGATGTTTGAGCAAAGATATGGCACTGATTTTAACCTTTTGGAAGACTTGTAAATATTATAGAGGATGTGTGAACAAAGATATAGCAATGGTTTTAGCCTTTTGGAAGCATTGCAAACTTTATAGGG
>NC_090734.1:144531068-144538568 GCF_036898095.1 Palaemon carinicauda
TTCAAAAGGAAATTAAGGTTGCGGTTTCAAAGGGGAATTAGGAGTCCCTGTTTCAGAAAGGAATTATAGCTGCTGTTTCATATGGGAATCAGGAGTCCCTGTTTCAGAAAAGAATTATAACTGCTGTTTCATAAGGGAATTGGGAATCCCTGTTTCAGAAAGGAATTATAGCTGCTGTTTCATATGGGAATCAGGAGTCCCTGTTTCAGAAAAGAATTATAACTGCTGTTTCATAAGGGAATTTGGAATCCCTGTTTCAGAAAGGAATTATAGCTGCTGTTTCATATGGGAATCAGGAGTCCCTGTTTCAGAAAAGAATTATAACTGCTGTTTCATAAGGGAATTGGGAATCCCTGTTTCAGAAAGGAATTATAGCTGCTGTTTCATATGGGAATCAGGAGTCCCTGTTTCAGAAAAGAATTATAACTGCTGTTTCATAAGGGAATTAGGAATCCCTGTTTCAGAAAGGAATTATAGCTGCTGTTTCATATGGGAATCAGGAGTCCCTGTTTCAGAAAAGAATTATAACTGCTGTTTCATAAGGGAATTAGGAATCCCTGTTTCAGAAAGGAATTATAGCTGCTGTTTCATATGGGAATCAGGAGTCCCTGTTTCAGAAAAGAATTATAACTCCTGTTTCATAAGGGAATTGGGAATCCCTGTTTCAGAAAGGAATTATAGCTGCTGTTTCATATGGGAATCAGGAGTCCCTGTTTCAGAAAAGAATTATAACTGCTGTTTCATAAGGGAATTGGGAATCCCTGTTTCAGAAAGGAATTATAGCTGCTGTTTCATATGGGAATCAGGAGTCCCTGTTTCAGAAAAGAATTATAACTGCTGTTTCATAAGGGAATTGGGAATCCCTGTTTCAGAAAGGAATTATAACTGCTGTTTCATATGGGAATCAGGAGTCCCTGTTTCAGAAAGGAATTATAGCTGCTGTTTCATAAGGGAATTAGGAATCCCTGTTTCAGAAAGGAATTATAACTGCTGTTTCATAAGGGAATCTGGAATCCCTGTTTCAGAAAGGAATTATAGCTGCTGTTTCATATGGGAATCAGGAGTCCCTGTTTCAGAAAAGAATTATAACTGCTGTTTCATAAGGGAATTTGGAATCCCTGTTTCAGAAAGGAATTATAGCTGCTGTTTCATATGGGAATCAGGAGTCCCTGTTTCAGAAAAGAATTATAACTGCTGTTTCATAAGGGAATTTGGAATCCCTGTTTCAGAAAGGAATTATAGCTGCTGTTTCATATGGGAATCAGGAGTCCCTGTTTCAGAAAAGAATTATAACTGCTGTTTCATAAGGGAATCAGGAGTCCCTGTTTCAGAAAAGAATTATAACTGCTGTTTCATAAGGGAATCAGGAGTCCCTGTTTCAGAAAGGAATTATAACTGCTGTTTCATATGGGAATCAGGAGTCCCTGTTTCAGAAAAGAATTATAACTGCTGTTTCATAAGGGAATTTGGAATCCCTGTTTCAGAAAGGAATTATAGCTGCTGTTTCATATGGGAATCAGGAGTCCCTGTTTCAGAAAAGAATTATAACTGCTGTTTCATAAGGGAATTTGGAATCCCTGTTTCAGAAAGGAATTATAGCTGCTGTTTCATATGGGAATCAGGAGTCCCTGTTTCAGAAAAGAATTATAACTGCTGTTTCATAAGGGAATTTGGAATCCCTGTTTCAGAAAGGAATTATAGCTGCTGTTTCATATGGGAATCAGGAGTCCCTGTTTCAGAAAAGAATTATAACTGCTGTTTCATAAGGGAATCAGGAGTCCCTGTTTCAGAAAAGAATTATAACTGCTGTTTCATAAGGGAATCAGGAGTCCCTGTTTCAGAAAGGAATTATAACTGCTGTTTCATATGGGAATCAGGAGTCCCTGTTTCAGAAAAGAATTATAACTGCTGTTTCATAAGGGAATTTGGAATCCCTGTTTCAGAAAGGAATTATAGCTGCTGTTTCATATGGGAATCAGGAGTCCCTGTTTCAGAAAAGAATTATAACTGCTGTTTCATAAGGGAATTTGGAATCCCTGTTTCAGAAAGGAATTATAGCTGCTGTTTCATATGGGAATCAGGAGTCCCTGTTTCAGAAAAGAATTATAACTGCTGTTTCATAAGGGAATTTGGAATCCCTGTTTCAGAAAGGAATTATAGCTGCTGTTTCATATGGGAATCAGGAGTCCCTGTTTCAGAAAAGAATTATAACTGCTGTTTCATAAGGGAATTTGGAATCCCTGTTTCAGAAAGGAATTATAGCTGCTGTTTCATATGGGAATCAGGAGTCCCTGTTTCAGAAAAGAATTATAACTGCTGTTTCATAAGGGAATTAGGAATCCCTGTTTCAGAAAGGAATTATAGCTGCTGTTTCATATGGGAATCAGGAGTCCCTGTTTCAGAAAAGAATTATAACTGCTGTTTCATAAGGGAATTGGGAATCCCTGTTTCAGAAAGGAATTATAGCTGCTGTTTCATATGGGAATCAGGAGTCCCTGTTTCAGGAAAGAATTATAACTGCTGTTTCATAAGGGAATTGGGAATCCCTGTTTCAGAAAGGAATTATAGCTGCTGTTTCATATGGGAATCAGGAGTCCCTGTTTCAGGAAAGAATTATAACAAGTAACTATAAGTATAAATAAGTATGTAATGTAAGTATAGGTAAGGTACGTATAATTTGGGTGAATATAAGTAATAACACTTATCACACAAGCATCGATTAAAGCTGCAGGAATAAAAATCAAGATCTGGACAGTTTAAAACAAAGAAAAAATAGCTTTTCTCTTACCTTGTTTATAGTGTAATTTAGGAGATAGGTAAGCGGGTTCTCCTTTGGCAGGTCCGGGTCCAATGGTATTTTGAAAGAATTATTCCATATTTGTGCGACACATGATCGTGATGCAAATAATAAGATCCATAGTTCACTAAATAACTTCAAAGATTAATCCACTGTAAGTATGACTGGAACTTCTACAGTCGACTGCTGCTGTTCAAGCTCTTGACAGATACTCTTCTTGACAGGTACTATCCGGTTCTCCGTCACTCAGTAAACCAAGAAAACATTTTCCGCATTAAAATTGGTGGTTTGTTTACGGCAGTAACCATTTAAAAGAATTAGGCGAGAAAAGCTATTTATAAAATTTACGTTAACTTTAGAATTGACTAATTAAGTAATTACAGAGGTAAAGTACTTTAATACTGATGCCGTAGTGATAATGTATATTTTTTTTCTTTAATATCTAGTAAAATTAAAAGAAAAATACATATTTTTCTAAAATAGCTGCTGTTTCATATGGGAATCAGGAGTCCCTGTTTCAGAAAAGAATTATAACTGCTGTTTCATAAGGGAATTGGGAATCCCTGTTTCAGAAAGGAATTATAGCTGCTGTTTCATATGGGAATCAGGAGTCCCTGTTTCAGAAAAGAATTATAACTGCTGTTTCATAAGGGATTTGGGAATCCCTGTTTCAGAAAGGAATTATAGCTGCTGTTTCATATGGGAATCAGGAGTCCCTGTTTCAGAAAAGAATTATAACTGCTGTTTCATAAGGGAATTGGGAATCCCTGTTTCAGAAAGAAATTATAGCTGCTGTTTCATATGGGAATCAGGAGTCCCTGTTTCAGGAAAGAATTATAACTGCTGTTTCATAAGGGAATTGGGAATCCCTGTTTCAGAAAGGAATTATAGCTGCTGTTTCATATGGGAATCAGGAGTCCCTGTTTCAGGAAAGAATTATAACTGCTGTTTCATAAGGGAATTGGGAATCCCTGTTTCAGAAAGGAATTATAGCTGCTGTTTCATATGGGAATCAGGAGTCCCTGTTTCAGGAAAGAATTATAACTGCTGTTTCATAAGGGAATTGGGAATCCCTGTTTCAGAAAGGAATTATAGCTGCTGTTTCATATGGGAATCAGGAGTCCCTGTTTCAGAAAAGAATTATAACTGCTGTTTCATAAGGGAATTGGGAATCCCTGTTTCAGAAAGGAATTATAGCTGCTGTTTCATATGGGAATCAGGAGTCCCTGTTTCAGAAAAGAATTATAACTGCTGTTTCATAAGGGAATTGGGAATCCCTGTTTCAGAAAGGAATTATAGCTGCTGTTTCATATGGGAATCAGGAGTCCCTGTTTCAGAAAAGAATTATAACTGCTGTTTCATAAGGGAATTGGGAATCCCTGTTTCAGAAAGGAATTATAGCTGCTGTTTCATATGGGAATCAGGAGTCCCTGTTTCAGAAAAGAATTATAACTGCTGTTTCATAAGGGAATTAGGAATCCCTGTTTCAGAAAGGAATTATAGCTGCTGTTTCATATGGGAATCAGGAGTCCCTGTTTCAGGAAAGAATTATAACTGCGGTTTCATAAGGGAATTTGGAATCCCTGTTTCAGAAAGGAATTATAGCTGCTGTTTCATATGGGAATCAGGAGTCCCTGTTTCAGAAAAGAATTATAACTGCGGTTTCATAAGGGAATTGGGAATCCCTGTTTCAGAAAGGAATTATAGCTGCTGTTTCATATGGGAATCAGGAGTCCCTGTTTCAGGAAAGAATTATAACTGCTGTTTCATAAGGGAATTGGGAATCCCTATTTCAGAAAGGAATTAAGTCTCCTTGTATTATTAGAAATTAATAATTCGGATAAAATTTTGGGGATTTGATTTTTAGTGATTTATGCGAAGTTAGAAAAGGTTTAGTACTAAATGCAATCATGGCCCTTAGTATTCAGAAAGACAGAGAGAGAGAGAGAGAGAGAGAGAGAGAGAGAGAGAGAGAGAGAGAGAGAGAGAGAGAGAGAGAGAGAGAGAGAGAGACTAAAGGGTGCTATGATAGTATGCTATCTACCGCCGATTTTGCTATCTACCACCCTTCTCTGAAATTTTGGAATTGGTTTATTATTTTATTTATGAGACCCCAATTAACACTACTTTACAATTAACTGGGAAATCACCTAATACTGTCACTGATTGATTTAATGTGTCTGGAAGTGTGTAGTGTGGTGGTTTCAATTGGAAAGTTCTGAGAAAAGGCGAAGATGTATTTCCTGCTTTCTTGAATGATGTAAGATATGTTTACAAGCAGTAGTAGAATAAATTTTTGATTGAATATTTTTCATAGATTATTTTCTTTCAGTTTTGTAATATTTGATTTTTCATTTGAATAACTTGTAACATTGTTGTATGATGAGCTTTGAATAATTTGTAAAAAAAAGTTTCCCTACAAACTGCTTATAATTATGCACCCATGTTGTCCAGCCAATAAATATTATTAAACTATAATTTAAGTCCAATGAGGATAACATACTGGGGGTAAGTAATCTGTTTGATAATCCTCATCAAACAGGAGGATTAACATTGACGGTAGATAACATACTTTGTGGTAGATACCATACTATAGTAGAAATTCGACGGTAGATAGCATACTATAATAGAAATTCGACGGTAGATAGCATACTATAAAAGAAATTCGACGGTAGATAGCATACTATAATAGCACCGACTAAAGTCTCCCACCATCACCAATCCGCATTGGCCAGCGTGGTGATGAAAACTGGCCAAACCTCAGACATGACTAAAAACATATCTGTGGCATTTGTCCTGCAGTGGACTAGGAACGTCTGCATTTGCTGTTGTTGTTTTTATTTACTGTTTTAATAATATTTCTCTGGCGTACAAAAAGCATCTTGGAAATTTTATTCCCACCTTCCATCAAGATGAATAAGGGCTCAATTTCATAGATTGTTGTCAGGTTATCGTTTTTAGATAACTGGTAACTCGAGGGTTTGGGAACCAAAGAGAAATGCGTTCTCAATAACAGAATTCGCGAAAGTAGTGGGTATTTGAAAAATATATTATCATTATTATCAGTAGTAGCATTATAAAAAATAAATTTTTACGATGTAATAATCCAGTAAGCCTTATAAAAATGTCAGAATTCGGAAAGTAGTGGGTATTTGAAAAAATATAATATCGTTATTATTATTAGTTTTATAAAGAATACATTTTACAAAGTGATAATCCAACAAGGCTTATAACAATGTAAATTCATTTCATAGGAGAAACTTAACCAAGCAGATACTAATATTGATAAATTGAAGCCATTATGAACTCTGTTAAAAAACCCGTAATTTTAATTGGAAATTCTCGTAAAAATATACTGTTCTCGGTCGTATTTCTTTAAAATACAGGCGACTGTAATTTTCACCCTACTTTGTTATTATCTTTTACTAGTTGGTGACTGTAATATCGCTCCTTTGCGTCAATGTATCATTTTTAGAGCGGTAAATGTCTGGCAACATTTATTCCAGGAGTTTTACAGTTTTTTTTTTTTTTTTTTTTTTTACGACAAATTTCTGACAGTGCTATAGCTGAATTAAAAATTTAAAATAGTTTAATTTCATAATCGTTTTGTTATTGCTTTATCTGATATAGGTTAATTTTTCTATAGTTCTGTTGCTCGAGGGTGTACTCGGGCATACTATTCTATTTGTTTCCATATTTCCTTTCCTCTTTGGGCTATATTTTCTTGTTGGAACCCTTGGGCTTATAGTATCCTGTTTTTCCAAGTACGGTTGTAGCTTAGCTAATAATAATAATAATAATAATAATAATAACAAGTGAGCAAGTCCTGAACGCGGACATGGTCCTCGTAGAGGACATACCTCCGCCAAGGTGACCTAGAGCGCCATATGTCCTAGAATCATGAATTGATGTGACTTCGACCTTCACATGACCTTGACCTTCACGTGACCTTCAAGTGACCTTGACCTTCACGTGACCTTGACCTTCACATGACCTTGGCTTCAAGTGACCTTGATCTTCAAATGTACTTGACCTTCACGTGACCTTGACCTTCAGGTGACCTTGACCTTCACGTGACCTTGACCTTCACGTGACCTTGACCTTCAAGTGACCTGCTTGACTTTTGACCTTCAAGTGATCTTTGTTCATTTGCCACTGATACTTAATATGACATTGATATAATGCACCAATATGACCTTGACCTTTGACCTTTATAAATTTGAACATCACCCATGGGTTGCGCCTGGACTAGGACTTCCCTGTTGGCTTATGCAAAAGTCAGTGCTTTATTTCTGTCTCTTGATATGGCCACTTATGTCATAGTGACACCAGTGACCCCTGTGACCTTGACCTTGGGGTGACCTTGACCAAAATTTAATCAGTTCTTCCATACACATTGGGGAACTACTTGGCCAAGTTTGAAGTGATTCCGTGTAGAAATGTGGCCTCTACGTTGTCCACAGACAGACAGACAAACAGAGAAACAAACAAACAAACAAACCGAACCGAAAACATAACCTCCTGGCGGAGGTAATAATAATAATAATAATAATAATAATAATAATAATAATAATAATAATAATAATAATAATAATAATAATAATATCTGTTTTCCAGTGATTTTTATGATTTTTATGTAATGTCTTTACGGACATTACATGTATCGCTACTTCAATGGAATTTCCGAATTATTATTATTATTA
>NC_090734.1:144543568-144553568 GCF_036898095.1 Palaemon carinicauda
AGAGAGAGAGAGTTTCTGTTGGCAAAATGAGAAAGGGAAAATAAAGAAATTTTCAATGTAGTTACACACACAGAGAAGAGAGAGAGAGAGAGAGAGAGAGAGAGAGAGAGAGAGAGAGAGAGAGAGAGACCATTTTCTGTTGTTAAAATGAGAGAAAATAAACAAGTTTTCAAATTTGTTATAGAGAGAGAGAGAGAGAGAGAGAGAGAGAGAGAGAGAGAGAGAGAGAGAGAGAGAGAGAGAGAGAGAGATAATTTCTGTTGTTAAAAGGAGAAAGGAAAAATAAACCTTTTCAAAATTGTTACAGAGAGAGAGAGAGAGAGAGAGAGAGAGAGAGAGAGAGAGAGAGAGAGAGAGAGAGAGAGATGCAGGTTTTCTGAACATTTGCAAATATCGATGAATGGTCTAGTTTACTTTTAGTTCGATGGGCCTTATGCACACCCCCCCTAAAATGCGGCAAGAATTTATGATATTGAATCCTTTTCTGAGTGAGGATACCCGTTGTACTAGTCAAAACCAACCTTATTAGGCTGGTTTCCTGCGATCAGCCTAGAATATCCTACCATCTTCAATTCACAGTTGCCAACGGGGGCCAAACCTCAGACAAGAATAAGGACATGTCTGAAGCCTTTGTCCTGCAGTGGACTAGAAACGCCTACATTTGTTTTTGTTGTTGTTGTTGATATTAGATTATGTAATTAGTATGGAACCTGAGCTAAATTTATTGGCTGTCTACAATATCTCAGGCTGTTAACAGCCATAACAATTACTAGTTGCGTTGTTACATTTAAGGATATAATTTCACCAACTGGTGTTTGAGACATTATTGTTATTGCTGCTGTATTCATGAAATGGGTGTAAGAAAATTATGTCATTCATTTTAACCGGACGCGGAATGTATTAATTTGAATCCCAGACAGATATACTGGGATGAAACCGTTTAATATCGCCAGCATATAAATATAGAAAATCAGATTTTGACATATGCTGTCTTATCTGATCGTATTAGAATGTAATATTTAGTAGAATTTAAAGATAATTACGGTAATGTTTTGTAAATATGTCATAATTACGCTCGTTATTTCTGAATTGTAGTTTTCTTTTGTCATCACTTGGACAACTTTTCTTCTATTGTTAGTCAATAATATACCTGTTATAAACTGGCGTTTATTAATTCATTGAGGCAAATTTACAACCGATTCGTTTTATTATTATTATTATTATTATTATTATTATTATTATTATTATTGGGAAGTAGACCTTTCAAGCAAGTTTCGTGGGAAATAAATATTATTATTATTAATATTGTTATTATTATTATTATTATTATTATTATTATTATTATTATTATTATTATTATTATTATTAGCTAAGGTACAACTCTAGTTTGGGATAGCAGGATGCTATAATCCCTAGTGCTCCAACCGGGAAAAATAACTCTCGTGAGAAAAAGCAATAAGGAAATAATGGAAATACATGAGAAGCAATGAATAATGAATATAAATATCTTAAGCTAGATAAGTACTATTTATATACCTTTTTCGGTATGACGGAAATTCAACCACAACAAAGTTTCATAACTGGTTTTGTTAATAATTGAACATTTGCAGATATACATTCCTGCCCACCCTTCCTTGACCTGGCTTGACCTAGAGGGTGAGATTGGTGGTTGTTAGGGAGTTAGACCCTTTTCAACAACTTATTTTTTTGGCAAAATGTCAAAGCATTGTGGTGGCCGATGTGGTAACGTCCTTGACAAGTGAACACCATACTGGGGTTCGAGTCCCGCTCAAACTCGTGAGTTCCTTTAGTCGCTGCAACCTCTCCATCCTTGTGAGTTAAGGATGGAGGGTTTGTGGGAGCTTCTAGGTCTATCTGCTGAGTCATCAGCAGCCATTGCCTGGCCCTCCTTGTTTCTAGCTTGGGTAGAGAGTGGTCTTGCGCGCTGATCATCTATATAGATATGGTCAGTATCTAGGGCATTGTCCTAACTGATAGGGCAATATCACTTTCCCCTGCTTCTGCCATTCATGAGCGGCCTTTAAACCTCTAAACACGCACCAACCGAAAAGTTGTGATCTCTGAGAGACCTCTGTATTTGCTCTTATCTAAAGGAGGTGATATAAGAATAGAACTCATTCAAATTTATGATGATAGAATAAATAGTATAAAAGAGAAATTGAGTAGCAAGTGTTTTTTTTTTTTAAGAAAGATAATGATAATAATCATTTATGTTAAAAGTTCTTCCTTAATATCTTTATTTGTAGTCGGAAGCTCACCCTTAACTTATATAATTGAGGTGGGAAATTCCCCTTGGAGATTTGTTTTTACTGCTGGAAGTTACCTATAATCTCTGTTTTGTGATGTTAGAAATTCCATCTTAACTGGTGCATTTGCTGTGGAAGTTGTCACGTTAACTAAGTATTTAATGAGGAAAATTTCCCCTTGAATCTCTGAATAGATAGAGGATGTTACTATTTGATTTTTTTTTTTTTTTTTTTTTTTTTTTTTTTTTTTTTTTTTTTTGTTAATGCCTGCTTTTGTAGTTGGAATATTCCATTAATTTCTATATTTGTTTCTGGAAACTCCTTTATAATTTGCATTTATTGTGGGAAATTCCCTCTCAATCTCCGTATTTGCAGCGGAAAATTCCCTCTTAATCTATATATTAACTGCAAGAAATTCTCTCTTTATCTCTTTATTTGTTGCAAAAAATTCCCTTTTATTTTCTGTATTTGCTGCGATAAATTTCCTCTTAATCTCTGTATTTACTGCGAAAAATCCCCTCTTAATCTCTATATGCTGCGAGGAATTCTTTCCTAACCTCTATTTTTGCATTGTTGTTAGAGTTTCCCAGTTAATCTATATTTTCCTTCTGGGACCAATAAAGAAAGAAGGAAGAAAAGAAAATAATTTTGATGTGGCCTAGTTTTGTCTTACAGTACATCATCTTTCACTCTGACGAATTCCCCACCTCTTGCCACCTATCACTTTCCTTCTCCAGTTGCAATAAAGTTAACGGGAAAACTTTTGCCGTGTGTATAACGCGAACGTATATTACGACTTTTCAAGAGTAATCCCCTTAAAATCCCTTCACAAAGTTGCCCGAATCCCCTTCCATGAGGAAAGCAATTTCACGATATGGAATGTAATCCCTTTCATTGAAGGTGCTTCTCATTAGACAGAACAAAATCTATTATCTTAATGCCATACTGGATTGTACGTCCCTCTCTTCAACCCTGGTGTTGGCTCAAGGATTATTGCCGGCCTTTCGAGAGGATCAGGATTAAGGATTTAGGATTAATAGTCCCCTTATCCAAAAGAGTTTTCTAAACGCGTTTTTTTTTTTTTAGATATGCCTTTTAGCCAGGCACCAGGTCTTTGCAATTTTGCTTTCTGTAGTCTGAACAGGTTAATCATTTTTTCTTGGCGTATGTGTAACAGATGGGTGCACCCTGTTGCGTGTTGGTGTTGATGTTGTTGTTGTTGTTGTTGTTCTAGATTCCCTGGGTCTTGTGATTAAGCACGGGCTCTTGCAGTTTTGCAGCCCATAGTTACATATGTTGTATGAAATTGAATGTTAGGATGAATGAGTAGATTGAGACGTAGTGAATTGTATGCATACATGTCACGTTTTTATGTTGAACAGGCTTAAATAAGTCTATCTTTATAGCTTATGTATGAAAGATCTTTTTTCATGTTGTTACTGTAATATTTTATATTATTTGTTCATTACTTCTCTTGTAGTTTATTTATTTCTTCATTTCCTATCCTTACTGAGCTAGATTTCCCTTTTGGAGTCCTTGGGCTTATATCATCCTGGTTTTCCATCTATTAATAATAATAATAATAATAATAATAATAATAATAATAATAATAATAATAATAATAATAATAATAATAATATTATTATTATTATTATAATTAATAATAATAATAATAATAATGAGTGATAAAATTCAGGATGTTACTAGTGTACCTGTAATGAATGTGTAATAAGGACAATCATGTTGCATTATTGCACATTAAAGTCTTGCAAGAGCCTGAATGTCAAATGAATAGTTTTCATGCATGTTTACCAAAGCATGTCAAAATTGCGTAATAATTACCCGGACATTGTATGTATACGTGTCATGAATTTTAATAAGAGCAAGGATGTTGCCTGCACACATGTCATAGGGTTATAACAAGAGCTAAGATGCTATCAGTATACTGTCACGGGTGTCCAAAAAGGTAGGCTCCGTTCATAATTTATGAATTGACAATGAGTTTGTATGATTGAGATTTATTACTGGTTCTCTCTCTCTCTCTCTCTCTCTCTCTCTCTCTCTCTCTCTCTCTCTCTCTCTCTCTCTCTCTCACATTGTGAAAATGATTAAAGAAAAGAAAGGTTAATTAGAGACAATTTATTTCTCTCTCTCTCTCTCTCTCTCTCTCTCTCTCTCTCTCTCTCTCTCTCTCTCTCTCTCTCTCTCTCTCTCTCTGAAAATAAGATAGAAAAGCAAAATGTGTTCATTAGAGACAATTTATGTATTTTTTATATAAAGAATCCTAAACAGTGTATAAAAAAACTTTTTTCTCCTAAGTAAAGAAAAAAATCTTCAAAAAGGTATGATTCTTCCTTACACAAAAAAGAAGGCCTAAAAGTAACGGCAAAAAAAAGAAAAAAAAAAAAAAAAGGCTGGGTGGAAATATACCTTATAATATCTTTGGTAATTTTTTTCTAACGTGTGTAAACTATGTTTTTGTTGTTTGTTTTTTCACACGTGGGCAAACTGTATGTTTTCTTTAGTTGTTTGTGTCGACATTTATAGCGTTCCTTTGCTGATGGTATTAAATCTTCGTAATTTTTAATCTTCTCTATGGGGATAATAGTTTTCATTTAAAGGTTTAAAAAGTCCGATCATGAATGGCAGAGGCAAGGGACAGTGACATTGCCCTATCAAGCAGGACAATGCTCTAGAGACTAACCATATTACATATGATCAGCGTCAAGCCCCCTCTCCACCCAAGCTAGGACCAAGGAGAGCCAGGCAATGGCTGCTGATGACTCAGCAGACAGACCTATAGGCTCCCCCAAACTCCCCCAGCCTTAGCTCACAAGGGTAGTGATGTTGCAGCGACCAAAGGAACTAACAAGTCTGAGCGGGACTCGAATCCCAGTCTGGCAAGCACCAGGCAAGGTGGCTACCTCCAGGCCACCACAAGCCTTCTTTAACTCTATACATGCACATTTTCTTTTATGTTTATTCAGTTTATTCATTAGATACAGTATATACAACAACAAATGAAGCCATTTCTAGTCCATTACAGGACAAAGGCCTCAGACGTGTCCTTATTCATGTCTGGGGTTTGGTCAGTTTTCATCACCACCGTGGCCAACTGTGGATTGGGGATGGTGCAAGATTTTAGTCTGATAGCTCACAACAAACCAACGTAGTAAGGGTGGCCATGATGAACACACACACACACACACACACACACACACACACACATATATATATACATATATATATATATATATATATATATATATATATATATATATATATATATATTGATAGATAGATAGATAGATATATAATTATAATGTATATATATATATATATATATATATATATATATATATATACATTTATATTATATATATATATATATATATATATATATATATATATATATATATATATATATATATATATATATATGTATGTATGTATACATTTTATATATATATAATATATATATATATATATATATATATATATATATATATATATATATATATATATATATATATATATGTATATATATATATATATGTGTGTGTGTGTGTGTGTGTGTATTTATAATTATATATATTAAGACCCCTCTTCACATATGCAAATACTTTCGATGATATAAGGCATTAAAAGTTTAACAATTTATTTCTTGCATAGTGCAAGAATTTTAATTAGGCGAGCTTTATAATTACCTTTCGGAGAAAATTGAGTTAAAAAAGAAATAATCAAGTGATAAATTTCAACTTTGTTCTCATTTACAACGCACTAATTTTCCTGGTTATTTATAGCTGTAATAAAGTGTATTAACTAGCGCTAATAACAGCTAGATGTTAAATTAAGTCGTAATTGCACTGTAATTGTTCAGTGGCCACTTTCCTCTTGATAAGGGTAGAAGAGATTCTTTAGCTATGGTAAGCCACTCCAAAACCAAACCATTGTTCTCCAGTCTTGGGTAGTGCCATAGCCTCTGTACCATGGTCTTCCACTCTTTTGGGTTAGAGTTTTATTGCTTGACGGTACACCCGGGCACACTCTTCTATGTGGTTTCTCATTCTCTTGTTTTGTTAACGTTTTCATAGTTTTTATAGGAAATATTTATTTAGATGTTGCTGTTCTTGAAATATTAAATTTTTCTTTGTTTCCTTTCCTCACTGGGCTATTTTCCCTGTTGGAGCCCCTGGGCTTATAGCATCCTGCTTTTCCATCTAGGGTTTGTGACGGCCGAGATTAGGTTATGACTCAAAGGCAGGATGCAATCAACGGAGTAACTTTATTAAAGAACACTCTCCTTTATATACAAAACCTCAAGGCAACAGGAATTTTCAAGTTCGAGACACAGACAATGTTAGAGAGGAAAAACGCAGACATGTTTATTCTGGTTCTTTTTAATGCGAGGGAAGAGCACAGATACAAGCATAATATATACAAAATAATTTATGTACGATCGTGTGACACACGGTTGGTACAGGTTGTAGCTTAGCAAGTAATAATAATAATAATAATAATAATAATAATATGGGTTGTGGTGAATGATGTGGTAACGTTAATGACTGGTGATCGTTAGTTCCTTTGGTCGCTCCATCCTCACCATCCTCGTGGGCTAAATATGGGGATTTAGGGGGAGCCTATAGGTCTATCTGCCGATTCATCAGCATCCATAACCTGGCCCTCCTTGGTCTTAGCTTGGGTGGAAAGGGGGTTGGACGCTGATCATATGTAATATTGTCAGTCTGTTGAGCATTGCCCTGCTTGATAGGGAAATGTCAATATCCCTTGCCTATACCATTCATGGACGGTCTTTAAACCTTTAATGACCTAGCAGATTGAAGTACATATCAAGAAGAGGATTCTTTGAGCTTTTTAGTCCATTTTCTTATTATTTAAAGTACTGGACTAACTGGGCGGGAATCAATATTGTTATCCGTCTGTTTGAAGAATTCCTTTTGAGACGGTCAAACAAAATATAGTTTATAAATCTTCAGAAATCTCTCTCTCTCTCTCTCTCTCTCTCTCTCTGTCTGTGTGTGTGTGTGTGTGTTACTATATTTTTGAAGAAATATTTTTGAGACCGTGAAACAAAATATCGTTTATAACTCACTCTCTCTCTCTCTCTCTCTCTCTCTCTCTCTCTCTCTCTCTCTCTCTCTCTCTCTCTCTCTCTCTCTCTCAGATTTTTCGGTGTATTCATTGTTGATCCCAGAAATCACCGAAATTAGCATCTTGCTAAACGTTTTTATCATTCTTTCTGTCAAGTAAATTATTTTCTTTACTTTCATGTGCAGTTTATTTGTTTCTTGTCTTTCGTAAAGAGTTTAGCCTTTGTAGAAAAAAACACTAAATTCATATATATATATATATATATATATATATATATATATATATATATATATATATATATATATATATATATATATATATATATATATATATATATATGTATATATCAACATCATCATCATCATCATCGTCGTCATCATCTCCTCCTACGCTTCTTGACGCAAAGGGCCTTGGTTAGATTTTGCCAGTCGTCTCTATCTTGAGCTATTAATTTTTAACTTCTTCACTCTTCATAGTTCTCATCCATGTAGACCTGGGTCTTCTAACTCTTCTAGTGCCTTGTGAAGCCCAGGTAAACATGAACAAATCTCTTTTTAATATATATATATATATATATATATATATATATATATATATATATATATATATATATATATATATATATATATATATATATAATGGGAAAAATATTCTTGATATTACTGTTATTATTATTATTATTATTATCAATATTAATATTGTTAATATTATTGCTATTGATATTATCATTCTCATTATTATTATTATTATTATTAGATAATAATAATAATAATAATAATAATAATAATAATAATAATAATAATAATAATAATTATTATTATTATTATTATTATTATTATATCTACCCTTTTTTTTGCACCCAATCAATATATTCAGCTTATCCCTTCATTCTCATTAAACTAATAACACGACCACCCCACCCATAACATCCCATCAATAAACTCCCAGTTACATTCTTCTCCATTTAAGAATGAAGTTTTCTAAGTCCTTGGAAAAATAAAGGGATTGTGTCGATACTCAGGAGTATAAATGCTTCTCATTGGTCGCATTTTAAAGCTCATGTAACACAATGCAAACACGTATGAAATGACGGAGAGTAAAACTCCGTAATGGATAAGCGCCTTTAGGAACTCAAATCCGAAGTGTCAGATTAGGTTGCAGCGCCTTTTTAGGTTATTAAGAGCACAGACGTCTTGGTGGGATAAAAAGATTTGTCAGATATATCTGTGTGCGATACGGTAGAAACAAGGTTTAATCTATGTTGTGGAAATAGATTTTAGAGGTTTAATCTATGTTGTGGAAATAGATTTGAGTAAGAGAGGTTTAACCTATGCTGTGGAAATAGATTTGAGCGAGAGAAGTTCAATCTATGTTGTGGAAATAGATTTAAGAGGTTTAAGAATAGATTTGAGTAAGAGAGGTTTAACCTATGTTGTGGAAATAGATTTGAGCGAGAGAGAAGTTTAATCTATGTTGTGGAAATAGATTTGAGTAAGAGACAGGTTTAATCTATTTTGTGAAAATATTGAGTAAGAGAAAGGTTTAATCTATGTTGTGGAAATAGATTTGAGTAAGGAGAGAGGTTTAACCTATGTTGTGGAAGTAGATTTGAGCGAGAGAGAAGTTTAATCTATTTTGTGAAAATAGATTTGAGTAAGAGAAAGGTTTAATCTACATTGTGAAAATAGATTTGAGTAAGAGAAAGGTTTAATCTACATTGTGGAAATAGATTTGCGATAGAGAAAAGGTTTAATCTATGTTGTGGAAATAGATTTGAGTAAGGAGAGAGGTTTAATCTATGTTGTGGAAATAGATTTGAGCAAGGAGAGAGGTTTAATCTATGTTGTGGAAATAGATTTGAGTAAGAGAGAGGTTTAATCGATGTTGTGGAAATAGATTTGAGTAAGAGAGAAGTTTAATCTACATTGTGGAAATAGAGATGAGATAGGGAGAGGTTTGAAATCAAACGAACGCGTCGACACGCGAATAAATATTTTTTCGACGAATATTAAGTATAATGTAGGTAAAAACCCTAGAGTTGATATAAAGAATTTACATGATGTTCTCAGTATTACTTAGAGAAGCAGTGCAATTTCTAGAAAGTGAAGTTATGAGCTTAGTACTATACAGTCCGGGTTATTATTATTATTATTATTATTATTTTTATTATTATTATTATTATTTGCTTAACTACAGTCCTCGTTGGAAATGTGGGATGATATTAGCTCACAGGCTCTAACAGGAAAAATAGCCCAGTGAGGAAAGGAAATAAGGAAAGAGATAGTGTTCCTGAGTGTACCCTCAGGCAAGAGAACTCTAACCCAGGACAGTGGAAGACCATGGTACAGAGGCTATGACTCTACCGAAGACTAAAGAACATTGGTTTTGCTTTGTAATGTCCTCTTAGAAGAGCGGTTTACCAAAGCTAAAGAGACTCTTATACCCTTACCTCGTGTAAAGTAGTTATTGAACAAGTACACCACAGTAGTTAACCCTTTGAGTAAAAAAGAATTTGTCTGTTATCTTACTAGTTTTCATGTGTGAAGAAAAATTAGAAAGTATTAATACTAAACCATAATATTCCTATGTGTGTGTAAAAAAAGAAAATGAGCCGTAACCAG
>NC_090734.1:144558568-144581068 GCF_036898095.1 Palaemon carinicauda
GGAACACTAGATATCTCTGGTATAGTAACAGGTAACATGTTATTTGATGATTTTTTGTGTTGGTTTAAACTCCCATTTGTTTGATGAAATACTATATATCATAAAATCAAATTTATTCTTTAAATAAATCAATAGGAAACTTGTTACTTCTTAGAAAGAGCGGATGAATATTATTAATATCGTTAAGAAAGATTTCATAAAGATAAGTTATCGGTGGAGAGAATTTTTATAATTTAGTATATGGGTAATTTTATTAATATCGTTTAGAAAGATTTATTTTTATCTTTTCATTTTGTAGTTTGAAGAAGAAACGGAAAACTTAGCCAGTTTATTTTTCCTCAAGGCAATATTGGACCTTAAGGCAGTAATAAAGAAACCTGGAGTAATGTACAGCTCTGCTCAGGAATAATAATTAGGAGTTTAAGAATCAATAAACACAGATGAGAGGAGAGAATTTCCAATTTTAAGAGGAAAATTATATGGAGTCAATTTCGATGACTTCATTCCATTTTTTTAATCACGTGGAAATGTGACTTGGAAGATTATTATTATTATTACCTTCTCCAACGAAGTAGGAAGGAGGTTATGTTTTACCCTCAGTTTGTGTGTTCGTTTGTGAACCGCTTCAAGGTCAAAGGTCAATGTCACGGCAAGCAAAATGTCGAGAAATAAGCTGCTACGGAGGAGGTCTGCGCTCTACTGAATGCCCATCTTGGTACTCTTATTATTATTATTATTATTGTTGTTGTTGTTGTTGTTGTTGCTGTTGTTGTTGTTATGGAACTTCAAAAATTCAAACTTGCAGTGAATGTTTTTATGTTCAAATGGCTTCACATAAGTCTCTTCACAGATAATATACAACACATTTTTTTTTTAACGGTGTTACCTATCTTTAGATGCTTTATGTACTTTATTAGCTGCTTCTCATGCAGTCTATATATTTCCTTATTGCCGAACCAACGGGTTGTATTTAGTAAAGGTTGAGGAGGTAGGAAGGATTAAATCTGTGTGTGTGCATATCTTTCTAAATATTTAGACGTCATTATTGACAGGTTGCGTACACTAGCATAACAGAATATTTTATTACAGGTATTGCGAGCTTAAATCCTCAAGAATTATTGATATATAACAAAATACTACATTGTGCAATACTCTTTAGTCGGTAGAGAAATAAATAACTCCTGAATGCGTGTTATGGTCAGTGGCATTAAGGTGATATATGGACGACAATTTCATTAATATGATTTGCAATTAATCTTTCCCCCTGTAAGTGTATGACTAAACTCTCTCTCTCTCTCTCTCTCTCTCTCTCTCTCTCTCTCTCTCTCTCTCTCTCTCTCTCTCTCTCTCTCTCTCTGCATCAATGACCTTCGATGTAAGAATACCAGAAAATTTCAAATCATTCCTTCTCTCTCTCTCTCTCTCTCTCTCTCTCTCTCTCTCTCTCTCTCTCTCTCTCTCTCTCTCTCATGGAGTATCAGTTTAGCGGTTATAAATTTTCTGCTATTTTATTAACGATTGGGTTAAAAATCTCAACCTATTTTTCCCCATTCTCTCTCTTGGGCAAATTCTTATTATCAAAAGTCGTCCCGAAGAAATAGTAATTTACTTTCCACTATGGACTAAGTGATTATAAGTGTTTTTTCTTTCTTTATGTTTTAAAGCTAAATTTAGGGAGAGAGAAAATTAATCCTGGAGAGATTTGCCCGAGGGTAAGTTGGGTCCATGTGGGAAAAAGTGGATTACATGGGAGGATGCGACAAGGATAAATATAGTAGGGAAGGGGAAAAGTGAGGCAGGCATTGAGAAAAATTATTCATGCATACATAAACAAGCAAACAAATATATATGTATATAATATATGTGTATATATATGTATGTATATATATAATATTTATATAATATATATATATATATATATATATATATATATATATATATGTGTGTGTGTGTGTGTGTGTGCGCGTGTACGTGCATAGAGTAGTATATGCATATATACATACACATATATATATGCATATATATATTATATGTATACAGTATATATATATATATATATATATATATATATATATATATATATATATATATATATTTATATATACGCATGTATATATGTGTGTGTGTCATACCTTGGTGAGATGGGTCGATGTGTGGGGGGCGCATATGTATTCAAATGTTTAGCTGGCATATTGATGTGTAGCATACACTCGAGTACATACGTCGTATATATATATATATATATATATATATATATATATATATATATATATATATATATATATGTATATATATACAGTATATACAGTATATACAATATATATATATATATATATATATATATATATATATATATATATATATATATATATATATATATATACTGTATATGCGTCTATTGATTGCAATAATTTGTGTTTTCTTTTGTGAGAATTGTTTTTTTCCATGACCGAGAACAATAAATAATGATAATTTGATTGATTGTTTTAAGGTTTTGTGGCATCCTGACATCTAAGGTCATTGACAGCGAAAATAAAAGACATTCAATTCTTCACATTTTGCCGAGTACCTACTTGTAATAACTATTGGTTTCAATGTTTACATTAATCAAGGCATATTAAATGAGAATAATATTTTTCTTTATAAAAAGTATGAAATTTTCCCCTTGGAAATTGTAAAGTCGAGTATTTAGGAAGTCCTCTGTACAGGTGGTTCATTCTCACGTTGTACAATATGATGATCCAGATATTAATATATGGCACCGTCGTTCAATTAAATTTAGTTTGTTATGCATGTTGCATAAGATTTTTCATAATTCTAATCATCGTTTACATATAGATCTTCCTGAACAGTTCCATCCTGTTTGTGTACTATGCAAGCAGTTAATTCTAATAGTCAGGCCTTCTCTACCATGAAGCTCAATACTACACTGTACTCTGGAAGTTTTATTCCAGCTGTGACCAAGTTGTGGAATGATCTTCCTAATCGGGTAGTTTAATCAGTAGAACTTCAAAAGTTCAAACTTGCAGCAAAAGTTTTTATGTAGAACAGACTGACATGTTTTTTTAAAGTTTATATATGTAATCTGTTTTGGTGTTGTTACTGTTTTAAAATATTTTATTTTAGTTTTTCATTACTTCTCATATCGTTTATTTATTTCCTTATTTCCTTTCCCCACTGGGCTATTTTTACATGTTGGTGCCCTTGGACGTAGAGCAACTTGCTTTTCCAAATAGTGTCGTAGCTTAGCTACTACTACTACTACTACTACTACTACTACTACTACTAATAATAATAATAACGTTTGCTTTAGGATATAATGGGCGAGTTGTTTTTTTAGGATGCATCACTATAAAAAATCTTTATGTTAGGGTTTGTAACCTTATACTGTATCCGTACTGCAAGGAATTAGACAAGCTTCACTGACATATAACAAGGCACAGTTTATAGAGCATTGATATCTATAATTGGGCCTATGATTAGTTCCAACTCTGCTTTTAGAATATTGGGATCTGCACAACATATTTTTGTAGTACATATCTGTATTTTACCTATAATTACCATAACTTAGAGCCTAAAATCAGAAGAAAAATATTATTATTGGAATTATGAATTTTTGATACATTGATTAAAAAAAAGCTACCATTAAAGTATGTTTCAGTAATCATACACTTCCTCAAATTCGAATAGAATTCGAATGTTTCTACTTCTTGTCAAAAGATGGCAGCACATGTCCCTTATTCCATTCTTCTGAATGATTCTGTTCAATTGGAAATGGTGATAGATTGATACTTGTGTAGAAATATGTATGGCAGGTATAAATTTTATAAAATTCAAATTAAGTAGGCTATTTTTAGCTATTATTAAACCAAAATGACGTCATAGAAGGTTCCACTATGCAAGGATTAAAGAGCTTTACATATTATTTATTTTCTTGGCCAATAGATGGCCTTAGCAAAGAGTACTGAATCGCTAATTATCCCCATCATCACCTCATTATAATTTTCATTACTTCATTTCTGTTTCTATTTGGGCACAAAATTGCTATGAAACAGACCCACGTGAACTTGATGTTCCTTGTTGTGTGGCCCCAACTTAATTCTAAGGAAATTACACATTTCTCAATAAATGTCATAGAAATATTTCTTCAGCAAACAATCGTGAGTTCAATTACACTTGGGGGTGAGAGGGGGGTTGTCACCATATATGCCACATGTACTGACATTGGTAAGATAATCGAGTAATTACACAGTTATTTGATCTAATTTTCAATTACCTTCTTATGAAACTAAAATATAATTAATGCTTCTTGATATAGAATTTATTGTTAGTTAAAACTACGTAGAATAGCAATATTTAAACATTTCGAAAGGCATAATAACGCAGACCACTCTAACTCCCTCCCTTTCATCGTAACGAGTTTTACCTTACCACCAATAGATGGCATCAGGGGCACCTTGTTCAAACTAATATAGTCAATTATTTGAAACCACGTGTCAAGAAAGTGTGGTAGGAAGGTAGAGGCTAGAGATTTGGTAATTGGTAAATTGTCCAACGACCGTTTCCTTATTAGGAATGAACATTATTATCAATAGATGATGTGAATTTTCCATATGATATATGAATCAACCCGAGTTTACTCATGAAAGGGTTTATCATTTCTTTCCTTCATCAGAACACATGAATGTTGAGTCATTTCCCTGTACAAGTGACCAAGATAACAATCATCAACATTGTTAAAGCTGGTGGGACGAGTTTGGGACAGCGCTGCCAAATGGAATTTCCATGAATGGAGAATATCATTATTCATTACATATTCAAATCATTTAAGGAGTAATTGTTATATGCCAGAAGGTGCATAATTATGGTGTAATTTGATGTCCTTATAATTAGCGTAATCATCATAGACAAATCGAATAAGGAAAAAGAAAATGGTCACATTTCTGTGTCTTTGCCAACGCCTGGCTGTGTTGCGTCATCCACCTGCGAAGTTTTGTTTGTTAATAGGGGCGTTCCAGAGTGTAAATCATTTATAAAATGAACCTTACCATCATTTCTTCAGTAAATGTATGCATGGCAGTAAAGTTGTTTCGGGGTTCAAGATAGGTTAAAATAATCCATTAAATATATATATATATATATATATATATATATATATATATATATATATATATATATATATATATATATATATATATATATATATAGATAGATAGATAGATATAGGTTTTGCTCTATACAGAAGTCTATTTCAAACGAACGGTTTCTTCTGCAACGATATCAGTTAGTTTATACCATTGTCAGTAGATCACAAGAAAGATTTACTTATTGTTTATTGTTTTTTTAGATTTTTGCTTCGATGGGAGGGTTAACAAAGATGATAGGTAGTTGGGCGTTAAGAAAAGTTAATCGAGATTTTTTCATAGTATTAAAAAGGTTTCTTAAATAAGGCCCAAATACCCTATGAGCGATTGAATTGAGAATAGGTTAGACTTGTCTAAACAATCAAATGTTTATCCTATTGGCTATAAGATCGAGTTTATCCATTAAAGAAATTATCCTTAAGCGTTTGAGATAACAAGGCAGGGCGAATTCGATATTAAGGGGTATTTGTAACTTATTTGAAAAAAAAAATTAAATATATATATATATACATATATATATACACACACACTGTATATATATATACATATATATATATATATATATATATATATATATATATATATATATATATATATATATATATATATATATATATATATATATACACACACACACTAATAGTGTATCACTAATACTCCTAATTTCAATCAAAGTAAATATCAACCCAATGACATTTGATACCGAATTCTACCCTTGGAAGTGTATATCCACTAAAAACTCGTTAATAATAAATGTTTTTAGCTGAGCAAGGATTCAAACCTATTTCTGAGCCGAAACAATGCCCGCATGGACAACTTTACCATTCGAGCTATCAAGAGAGATATAAGCTCATTTCAAGTCCACTGTACAAATACCTGTTGAATTCAGGAATCTGTTCTTAGAGTTAATATGACCCCATTAGAGGCTCCCACCGTCAGAACTTTTTTAAACTTTAGCACCCCACACCCGGGGTGATAATTAGTGGATAAGATACGGAAAGGGATTCTTATTTAGTTTTGCGATCAAAGTGTTCTTAAAAAGTTTTATTTTATTGTTAGTTAATTCTCTTGTAGTTTATTTATTTCCTTATTTCCTTTCCTCACTGGGCTATTTTCCCTATTGGAGCTCTTGGGCTCATAGCATCCTGCTTTTCCAACTAGGGTTGTAGCTTAGCAAGTGATAATAATAATAATAATAATAATAATGCTCCATACCGCATTGTTATTGCCATCCACATAAAAAACCTAACAAGGTTTGCTAACTCGTTATTATTATTATTATTATTATTATTATTATTATTACCCCAGTGAGTTAAGGAAATAAGGAAACGGAATAATGTGCCCGAATGTACCCTTAAGCAAGAGAACTGTAACCCACCTGCTTGAGGGTACACTCGGGTACACTATTCTATCTTATTTACTTTCCTCTTGTGTTCTTACATTTTTATAGTTTATACATGAAAGATATACTTTAATGTTGTTACTGTTCTTAAGATAATTTTTAAAAAATATCTTTACTTCTCGTAGTTTATTTCCTTATTTCCTTTCTTCACTAGGTTATTTTTCCTTGTTGGAGCCTTTGGGCTTATAGCATCTTGTCTTTTCCGACTAGGATTTTAGCTTAGCTAGTAAAAATGATAAAAATAATTGTAATAGAGAACGATGGTTTGATTATGGAGTGTCCTCTTCCAGAAGAGCAGCTTATCATAAAGAGTCTTCTTTCTTACCAAGTGGAAAGTAGCCACTGGGCAATTATAGCGCAGTAGTTAATCCTCTGAGTGAAATAATCAATATTTTTCCTTTGGTTTAAGGAACAAAGATACGTCTGACCTCTTTTGGGAAGTCTTTACCTTTTAATTGGATTCTAAATGAGATTTCAACACCCACCGGTTATGTGAGGTAGTGGAGCGATTCCTTTTAATTTGGGGTTGTTCCTCAAAAGGAAAATGTTTGCGTTTTCAAAGCTAATGCCAGAACAGCTATTATTTGACTCTTGAGTTTTCTTTATGCATGGCAGGTTTTATCATAAGAGCTTTATCAAATCTCTTACTTAAGACATTTACGAATTCGATTAGGGAACACAGAAGAGTTATTAATCGCTATAATGTGAGGATTATAGTTTTAGCACTATCTTATCGTTTTTTTAAATATAAAATTTATCGTTAAAAGGATGAAAGGAAGACATGGAGAATTGTAGAAGGGATTTTTCATGTCCCCCACCTTCGGAAATAAGTCTTTTTGTGGTTCGACCTATAGGAAGCCCTGCTAAATGCATTATCCGTTTGAATTAAAAAAATTTATTTTGCTGGAATCACACTATTCATTTCTTGCTCGAGGTTTTCGCCAACCTCCAGCCGATGATGGCGAGCGAAAGTGTTGTAGCATCACACTACGGTCTCGCAGTTCGTGGAGCAAATAAGAAAAAGTTAATAACGAAACCGATCAGCTGATATCATCATGGCTCCCAGAAATTTTCCAACTGTTACATTAATATGTATTATCGGTATATTACGGGAATTGAAGAATTCTACAATTACTATAGGATGAACAAAGCAGATTTTTAGTATATCTTGAGGCTTGCTGGACCCAAGATTGTCAAGCAAAAGCACGTCATATCTTCAGCAGCCTTCTTGTTTGTTTACATCCGAAGTCATGTTTGCGGTTTGTACTCGCTGCTTCCCGTCCAGTTGAGAAGCCAATATCTCGAGCAACAAGCTCTTGTGTTTTCCATTTTGGGAAGCAATGGCTTGATGCTGGCGAAAATAAAGCTTAGTGTGATTCCAGCTTTATGCAATGTATTTGTGGAGAGGTAAGGAACAACCAGGCAACTGCAAAACACATTTGATCTTAAGCTGGAAAATGATATAAATGAATCCCGAAGTAGACGTCTTGGTATCAGCAAGGTTAAAACAATTAGACAGAAGATGGTCGATGTGGTAAAGTTCCTGAGTGGTGAACTCCAGACTGGGGTTCGAGTCCCTCTCAAACTCGTTAGTTCCTTTGGTCGCTGCAATCTCACCATCCTTGTGAGCTAAGGATGGGGAGTTTGGGGGAACGTATAGGTCTATCTGCTGAGACATCAGCAGCCATTGCCTGACCCTCCTTGGTCCTAGCTTGGGTGGAGAGGGGCTTGGGTGTTGATCAAATGTCTGTATATATGGTCAGTCTCTAGGGCATTGTCCCGCTTGATAGGGCAATGTCACTGTCCCTTGCCTCTGTCATTCATGAGAGGCCTTTAAACCTTTAAAACAAAGGGTTTGAGTTTTTAATCCGAACTACTACTACTACTACTACTACTACTACTACTACTACAATAATAATAATAATAATAATAATGCCACACGAAGCAATCGACTAGTAATGAAGAAAGTTTTCGCCGCAGAAAATCCTTGAGCTTATGAGTACCATTCCACCATCCTTCACGGCGGGAGTTAGCACTCACTCGTATCAAAGATGGTTTTATATTGCATGAGCAGCTCTCCCCCCCCCCTCTCTCTCTCTCTCTCTCTCTCTCTCTCTCTCTCTCTCTCTCTCTCTCTCTCTCTCTCTCTCTCAAAAGGTAGTTATGCTTTGAAATTAAGCAACAGAGCGTTTTTTATTTGCTATCTTAGAGCTTTGATTCCGTCATAGAGAGCTTAGTTGTGAGGCAACTGTACATCCATATTTTGCATCCTGTCTTTCCTCTACAACCTTATAAGGAAAATCCTTCATTACCTCCGCCAACGAAGTTGGAAGTAAGTTATGTTTTACTCCCTGTTTGTGTGTTTGTTTGTGCAGAGCTTCCTGGCCACAATTTTAATCGTAATGAAACATGCATTTGTGGAAGGTTAAGGTCAGAGGTCAAGGTCACGGTCAAGCAAAATGTCCAATTCACGTAATCAGCCATAAGTTTGGACAACGTTGTCAGAGTGACTTCAAACTTGATTCATATTTAAGTATATGCAAATCCACGCAATCAATTCATGTTAAGGTCAAAGGTCAAGGTCGAGCAAAAAGGATGAGAAATAAGCTCCCGCAGCGGTGGTCTGCCCTCTGATGGGTGCCCCTCTAGTTTCTTTAAGGAATGAGACTTTCCAATTGGAAGTGTTTCTATAACCATTGTATATGTTATATTTGTTTTCATTTTTTTCTATTCTTTTTGTTATGTATTATCAGGCATTTTATGGCATTTTAATTGGATGACCTCTTTCCTGCGGCCTCTGATTTTGCCGTCACGTGTTATAAATGATCTACTTGTTAATACTTGGTTGAATCACCACTTTTATTATGATAACCAACATTCATGCTTTACCTGGAAGTCCTCTATTATTATGACTCAACTTTAAAAACACCCACCAACACATGCGCACATGGTTTGTCTCTCACAAACACACACACACACACATACACACACACACACACACATATATATATATATATATATATATATATATATATATATATATATATATATATATATATATATATGTACATATATTATATATATATATATTCATATATATATACAGTATATATATATATATATATATATATATATATATATATATATATATATATATGTGTGTGTGTGTGTATGTATATATATATATACATATATATATATATATATATATATATATATATATATATATATATATATATATATATATATATATATATATATATATATATATATAAACAATTTCACTTGTGCAATTAAAATTTATTGATGTATACTTTTCATTTTCAGCACTTACTCTTAAACTATGTATGCTGTTATGCATAACTACATTTTCACGCCTGTATTTAAGTGCGCTTGTGAATGGCTTTATATGTAAACCTACTATTAAACATAAACAGAAGAAACTATCAATGAAGACATGCATGTCTTATGCAAAGGTGTCTTATAGCTCTTCTATTCCATTTAGAAAATAACAACACTATTGATTTCATGGTCAGCGGCCGCCACAAGCTGACGCTAATTGGCTCTAATTATTCTGTTGTGAACACCTGCTTTTAATTACCCCATCTTCAAAGGGAATCACTTTAACGAGAGATTGTTGTGGCCGATGTGGTAACGTCCCTATCGGGTGAACGCCAGAATGGGGTTCGAGTCCCGCTCAAACTCGTTAGTTTCTTTGGTGGCTGTAACCTCACCATCCTTGTCAGCTTTTGGGGAGATCATATGTGTATCTGCTGAATCATCAGCAGCCATTGCCTGGCCCTCCTTGATCCTAGCTTGGGTGGAGATGGGCCTTGGGCGCTGATCATATGTAAATATGGCTAGTCTCCAGGGCGTTGTCATGCTTGATAGGGCAATGTCACTGTCCCTTGCCTCTGCCATTCATGAGTGGCCTTTAAACCGTTGAAGTAGTCTAGAGCTCCTTTCACAAAGGCTAATTTCATCCTACCGGATTATCCTTGAGATGTAGGACTCTCAGTTCCCGCTTGTGTAGCGCGAGGGCTTTATTCTGAATATTCTTCTCATAAGTAAAATTAATCCTTTCGATGAACTCTCCTATGCAAATAGGTTTCATTCACTTGTTTGTTTACTTTGCGTTTATTTGTGAGAGGAGTTACAAAGGGTTTTTTTTCTTCTGGTTGGTGAGGTTTCCATCAACTTTTTTTTGTCGATTAAAGTAGGTGAAGGCGGGTTTGGGAAAGGCGTATGTTAGGAATTGTACAATCCATCTTATTTTTATTGTTATAATGGAAAATTAATTGATTGGTTCAGAGGAAAACATGTGTATATATATGTATATATACAGTATACATGTATATAAATATATATATGTATATATATACATACATATATATATATATATACACATATATATATATATATATATATATATATATATATATATATATATATATATATATATATATATATATATATATATATATGTATATATACTGTATATATACACATATACATATATTCTCTCCAGTCATCCCTGGCTTTTCTTTTGGCCTCACTATCAATACTGGAATACTTAGCATGCTCTACCTTGTAATTTAAATTGCTTCCTCTAAAACTTTCATCAATCAATTCCTGTCTCCTTTTTATAGTATATAAATATATATATTCATATTATATATATATATATATGTATATATATATATATATATATATATATATATATATATATATATATATATATATATATATATATATATATATATATTTATACATATATCTACATAAATTTGTGTTGCATGTGTTCAGATAAGCCACAAACACTTACAAACATTGAATTCACTCTGCCTCGTGATTAGAAACCTAATAAAATTTAAAATCATTTCATAATGAGAGTTGAAATCAAAGTGAGCTTATAACCTTCAAAATCTTCTGGATAGAAGGTAATTATTCGAAAGTAAGAATGATTGAGTGGCAGTTCCATAACGATCTCGAGATTTTTTTTTTTTGTGTCAATTGTAGGGCATATGGCATTCATATGTCCTCGTACAAGAACTTATAATATTTATCATTGTTTATTATTGATGCTCTGGATTAGCTCCTCTTTATATCCTTCAAAGAGTTATTCCAGGTAATGTTTATTCAACTTGGACTATTTTTTGTAGTGTTTACTCTATTGAATAGGAGTCTTTGATGTCATGTTGTTTATTTAACATTTTTAATTCTTTAGTAATGGAAATTCTCAGGATTAAATCAACTTATTCCTTCGCAAAGCAACAGTGAGGAAAGATAAAGAGGCTAATATTTACTCTTACCATTCAAACTATTCCTAGTAAGCACGTGTTGAGCGATCTCTCATACATAATAAAGAGCAAGTGTCTGGTTATATATATATATTTTTGGGCTCAAGCCATGTCGTCCTGATGGAAGTTCCTATAGGGTAGCTTCCTAGGGTATATTACAACTACGGCGATATTCCCAGAGAATTTACCTTAAGGTACCAGAATTCTAACTCCTGGAGCGAGTATCCCTCGTGAAAGGGATATCGCGACATATCAGAGGACGTATTCTAGACACGTCACATGGCAATCTACGACCTAAATAGAGATTCGTCTCGTAGGAGGGAGATTGACGAGATACGAATTCGGGAAAGAAAAAGGGGAGCCGCTCCCAAGGCATCCCTATCCCCCGTTTCGTATGCGTGCCTGGCGCCAATCCTGGCGCCATCTCCATTCCTTTTTGCGTAGCTTAACAACTCGGTGTTTTTTCCTGTTTTTCTCGCAAATCTTGGATTTATTCAGCTTTTCATGGCTTCTTCGTCTTCGTTGACCTCGGATAAGTTGAGTATAGTGTCTGTTATGTATAAATGTAGGCTCTTGGTAAAATTTTGAGTGATTAATAGGATTAATCTTTGTTACAAGAGCCGTAGCCTACCAGAGGTGTCCTGGACACTGTCACTCGCTAGGTATAAATTAGTTAGTCAGAGTGACATTCCTGGTTGTTTTGCTTAATAAAATTTAGCTATTTAGCTTTACATAGGATTTCCTTTCGTGCTTAGTATTATTTGGCGAAGTATTCGCCATTCTGGCCTACGCTAGGCCATGTAGCCTAGTCGTTTGGTCCTAGTACTTAATGCATGATTATGGTTTTTCCGAGTGTAATTAAATTTTATTGAAGCTTTAGGCTATTTTATACATTTTAGACTATGTGGAATATTTCCAAGATTGTATACGTGAGAGTTTCGGTGAATTAGGTAATCGATTCTCTTGGTGCCTAGGCTAATTGCTTATGGAGCCTTAGTATACTTTATCATACTCCCCGGTTGCTTTCTTTTCTTCGGAGAAGGTATGCAATCCCTTTCCCTCTGTTTAAGCCTTGGGCTTATCCCTAAGTGGTTTTTTCCGAATTTATTTTCGATAAAACTATACTAGGGTGTTACTGTACCTTCCTGTTCCTGCTGAGTCTGGTTCAAAGAGGGACAGAACAACAGAGTTTTTAGTCTGAGTCCGTGTTGTTTGGCTTGGGGCAGAGTCTCCCTCGCTGACCTAACACTTACAAAGGGAGCTGAGCTCCCTTAGGTCACTGTTGAAGGTTTCTGTAGTTATGATTCCTTCTTGTGTGATCGACCAGACTAAGTCCTGTTGCTGTTCTCGGGGAGGATAAATCTTCCCTTGGGAGTTGCAACGCCTTCCTTGCTTTGGTGCTCTGGAAGCTGGCAGGTATTATACTACTGCGCTGGCACTTTCCCTTAGATCTCCCTTAGGCTAAGACAGAGTTCTTGGCTGCGGGTGATCTGTCACTAAAGCAAGGTTGGCAGGACCCTCTTGTCCCTTCCCCCTCTATCTCCGTAATGGCCTAGCCATTACTGTACTGTACCTTGCCGGCCGGCAGAGCTGGCCGGCAGGGGTATTACTGTACCATATGTCATTCTACTTCTGGACCTAGTATAGGTTGGGATATGGATTGACAAAGCCCATTGCCGGCCGGCAGAGACGCTGGACGGCAAGGGTCTTATGTTTTCGAGTGCTGCCCGGACCTCTCTTGGTCCCTCATCCATGCCTGCCGGCAGAGCCGGACGGCATTGGTCAAGGAAGCCTGAATTAAGTTTCTCCCCTTCCTTATATGCACTCTTTCGGTTGCCGGGCTTGGGGGGTTGTGTACACTCTTATCCCGGCATCCATTCTATTTTCTTCTAGTGCTGTACCTGTCCCGGCAGCCGGCCTATGAGGCCGGCAGCCGGGCAGGGGTAGTCTTCTGGTTCTTTTGCTGTCGGCTGGCATCGGTCTTGTACCTTTGCCGGCCGGCTTATGTCAGTCCTTGTCTGCCGGTCACCAAGAGTGTGGCCGGCAGCTGGGTACTACCTTGTGTAGTTGCTGGCCGGCAATCATTGCCGGCCAACACTGGCTGTTGCCGGCCGGCAGCTGCTGCCGCCGGCACAGGCATTTGAACCAGAGGGCTGCCGCCCTATAGCTGTTAAGTAGTATACTTTAAAGCTAATTGTGGTGTGTGCCGGCCGGCAAAGGCAGGCCGGCACACATCCTCCTATACTGTACTAGTATTCTTCTGTATAGCATATACAGTAAGAAGAAAACTATAGTAAAAGTTTAGGTACAGCACTGTATCTTCTAATACTATTGTGTTTTCTTACACAGCCCTTTGCTGTTGCCCTCAGACAGGAAGCAGAGTTCTTCCCCGTCTATTATCCAGGATTTTTAAAATCATTGCCTAGGTGTGAGCTCCACCTGTTTCCTCTGGAAACCTTGCATTGGTTACTCTAGTAGAGATAAACCATTTTTGATTTTATTATCCGGAAGGCTGCAACAATGGGTTGTGAGGGAAACACAAGTGTGTGTCTTTCAATTATGAATTGTTATGCTATACTATGCATATCCAGTGATACATAGTTCACTTGATACTCATGGAAATTTCTTCTCTTTACAGGAGGACCCTCCGAAGTGCGGAAATGTTTTCTGCAATGTCCGCAGCAAGAACCTCTGCGGACATGAGTGTTGTAGGAGACACGCAGCATGCGCTGTCTCCAAGGATGATCTCCAGTATTGGGACCCTCAGGTATGTACTGTATGCACTAACCTGATTACTGAGGCTTTTGATTCCCCTAGAACGGCGGAATCAAGGGATATAGCTAGGGAAAAGCTTCGTACTTGGGTAAGGGGCTTCAAGAAGAACACCTCTGGCCCTTATCTTCCAAGTGAGAAGATGAGGGCGTATCTTTTTCCCCAGGCATCAGCTGAGGCAGTGATTCCCCAGCCTCAAGAGGAGATCCTTCAAGATCAAGTCCAGGTGGACGAGGAAGTCGCAGATGCGATGCAAGACATCCAGTTGTGTGACAGGATGTCTGACCTGGACGATCGTTTGGAAGAAGACCTCCTGGCAGAAGGTCAGGATCAAGTTCAAACCCCGGATGTCGTAGAGGATGAGGTCGACGAGGTGTCGGCTGCTCCGGTTCAGATGCCGGAGCCTATCCCCTCAACATCGGCTGGCCTCCCAGTAGAACTGGGACAGGCCCTCTCTTCGATTGTTGGAATGATCCAACAAATGCAGAAGGAGAATCAGGAGAAGGCGGCTGCAATGGAACTGCGCATGCAGTCCCTGGCAGAATCACATGGGCCCCGGAAAAGGCTCAATGTGAAAGACCTTCCCATATGCTCAGATGCTAACCCATGGAGGTATGCTGAGCACATGCCGATGACGACTGGAAAGATCGTCATTTCGGATAAGCTGGGTTCAGTTCCCCTAGAGGAGGTGGAATTCTGGCCCAGCAAGGCATCATATCCGGACTGCTATGTCCGGCTGAGAAAAGAACCAGCTTCAAGGGAGGAGACAGAGCCGAAGGAGGTCATTGTTATGGACCACGCTAAGGCTCAAGCCCTACTTTCATCCTCGATGAAAGAGAGGGGCTTCTCGAATTCGAAGGTAGCTGCATTGAGCAAGAAGCTCCCTTCGTTTGTGTCCTCTCCTGATAGAGCCTTCCCCTTTTTACAGAAAGGGTTTGCGGCTGTCCTAAAGGCAGTCGAGGCCGGCAAGCCTTGCCCCTCCCTGGAGGAGTGTAAACCCTTGTCGCTGGCTCTACCTATGGACCACAAAGACTGGAAGGATGTCCATCTAACATTCTCAGTGGGAAAGTTGGAGGCTGATATTGCCGGACGGCAATTCGGCGAGGACCTCCCCAAGCTGTCCGAATCTCTTCTACGAAGAGAGTTCGAGACAAAAGAAAGACTGGCTGCCTCAATGTCTCATCAGACTACTCTCGAGACGATGGCAAGTGACCCCAAGGTCCATGAAATGTTCATGGTAGTGGCTAAGTCTCACTTAGCCACAGTGACGAAGGACCTTTATAACTTCGTCAAGGCAAGGAGAGCTTGCAGGGAGTTCGTGTTCACCGGGGCTTCGGTGAGACACGAGCCAAGGAAGTTAATCTCCTCCAACATTTGGGGAAAAGACCTTTTCCCTACCGATGTGGTCAAAGAGGTTGTTGATAAGGCCGCCGTGGAGAATAGAAATCTTCTCCAGAAGTGGGGCCTGGCTATCAAAAGAAAATCTTCCCCGGATGAGGGTCCTCAACCAAAGAGGAAGAATATGAAGACTAGGCTACCATCTCGGCCAGCCAAGCCTTATAGACAGCAACAGCAACTGCAATTGCCTTTGCCTCCAGTGCCCCAAATGGTGGCACAAACCCCGACTGCCTTTCAGTGGGTACCCCAGGCGGTGCCAGGTCAGTCAACCACATTCGCCCCAACGTTCGAAGGACAGTCTTCTTCCTTTCGTGCAAAACCTAGAGGAGCAGCCAGAGGCTCGTCTAGGCGCCCCTCAAGGGGAAGGGGATTCAGAGGTGGTCGTGGTCAGGGAGGCAAGACCTCAGGACGGCAGTCCAAGTGAAATGATACCGGTAGGAGGGAGACTGATGAAATTTTGGGATCGCTGGACCTTCGATCCCTGGGCCCAAAGCCTACTCAAGAATGGACTGGGTTGGAGCTGGTACAGCACTCCACCCCCATGCCTTCGGTTTTTCCAACACTCCACCCCCATTTTGGAGGAGTACGTTCAAGAACTGTTGGAGAAAAATGTGATCCGAAAGGTGAAGTCCATCAAATTCCAAGGGAGGCTGTTTTGTGTTCCCAAGAAAGACTCGGAAAAGCTCAGAGTCATTCTGGACTTGTCACCACTCAACAAGTTCATAGTGAATTGCAAATTCAAGATGCTAACACTGCAACACATAAGGACCTTACTGCCCAAGAGGGCATACTCAGTCTCTATAGACTTGTCAGACGCCTATTGGCACATTCCAATCAGCCGTCGACTCTCCCCCTACCTAGGGTTCAGGCTACAACGAAAACTGTACGCCTTCAGAGCCATGCCATTCGGGCTAAACATAGCCCCAAGGATTTTCACGAAGCTTGCGAGCGCAGCTCTCAAACAATTACGCCTAAAGGGAATTCAGGTAGTAGCCTACCTGGACGACTGGCTGGTGTGGGCAGCATCCGAGACCGAATGCTTGCAAGCTTCCAGTCAGGTGATCCAGTTCCTAGAGTACCTAGGCTTCAAGATCAACAAGAAAAAGTCTCGACTTTCTCCATCCCAAAAGTTCCAGTGGCTGGGAATCCACTGGGACCTTTTGTCACACAGTTTCTCCATCCCAATGAAGAAAAGGAAGGAGATAGCGGGCTCTGTCAAGAGACTTCTAGATTCCGAAAGGATATCAAGACGCGAACAGGAGAGGGTACTAGGCTCTCTCCAGTTTGCTTCAGTGACAGACCCAGTGCTAAGAGCACAGCTAAAGGATGCAACCGGAGTTTGGAGAAGGTATGCATCAAACGCGCGAAGAGACCTGAGAAGACCAGTGCCGCCTCGGCTACGTACTCTTCTCAGACCTTGGTCCCAAGCCAGACATCTAAAGAAGTCTGTTCTTCTTCAGCCACCTCCCCCGTCGTTGACGATTCACTCAGACGCCTCAAAGGAGGGATGGGGAGGTCACTCTCATCGGGAAAAAAGTCCAGGGGACTTGGTCCAAGCTATTCAGGACCTTTCATATAAACTTTCTAGAAGCTATGGCAGTGCTCCTTACCTTAAAGAAAGTCTCCCCGCGTCACTCGATCCACATAAGATTGGTGACAGACAGCGAGGTGGTTGTGAGATGCTTGAATCGACAAGGGTCGAGGTCACCACCTCTCAACCAAGTGATGTTAGCCATTTTCCGATTGGCGGAAAAGAAGAAGTGGTACCTGTCGGCAGTTCACCTTCAAGGAGTCCGCAATGTGACAGCGGACGCTCTATCCAGGTTCACAGGGATAGAGTCGGAATGGTCCTTAGACGCAGGATCATTTTCCTTCATTCTGAATCAAGTCCCAGAACTGCAAATAGACCTCTTTGCGACGAAAGACAACAAGAAGTTGCCCCTGTACGTGTCCCCGTACGAGGACCCCTTAGCGGAAGCAGTGGACGCAATGTCCCTCGACTGGAACAGATGGTCCAGGATTTATCTGTTCCCTCCTCACAACCTTCTGTTGAGGGTCCTCAACAAACTGAGATCCTTCAAGGGGGTAGCGGCAATAGTGGCCCACAAGTGGGCGAACAGCATGTGGTTCCCCTTGGCGTTGGAACTACAGATGAAGTTCGTGCCGCTACCACATCCAGTTCTGACCCAGCGAGTCCAGAAGTCGACTGTCTGCGCTTCATTACAGAAAACCCAGACCCTGCAGGTCATGATTTTCTCGCCCTAGCGGTGAGAAAGCGCTTCGGGATTTCGAAAGCCAGCATAGACTTCCTAGAGGAATACAAGTGCAAATCGACTAGAAGGCAATATGAGTCATCTTGGAGAAAATGGGTGGCCTTTGTAAAGGCAAAGAATCCGCAGGAGATCTCAACAGATTTCTGCTTATCTTTCTTCATCCATCTCCATGGCCAAGGATTGGCAGCTAACACGATTTCAGTGTGTAAATCGGCTTTGATGAGACCCATTTTATTTGCCTTCCAGATCGACCTAGGTAACGAGATCTTTAATAAAGTTCCGAAAGCCTGCGCTAGGCTCAGACCTTCAGCACCTCCAAAGCCCATCTCATGGTCTTTAGACAAAGTTCTTCATTTCGCCTCCTTGTTGAGCAATGAAGAATGTGCGTTAAAGGATTTGACGCAAAAAGTTATTTTCCTATTTGCACTCGCGTCCGGGGCCAGGGTTAGTGAGATCGTAGCCCTCTCGAGAGAGGCAGGTCGTGTTCAGTTCCTGGATGGGGGGGAGCTGAACCTGTTTCCGGATCCTACGTTTCTCGCCAAGAATGAGTTACCCACCAACAGGTGGGGTCCCTGGAGAATCTGTCCTCTGAAAGAAGATGCATCTCTATGTCCAGTAGAATGCCTAAAGGTCTATCTTCGTAGAACTTCAGACTTCAAGGGTAGTCAACTATTCAGGGGAGAAACATCAGGCTCAAATTTATCTCTGAATCAACTCAGAGCGAAAATGACATATTTTATTCGCAGAGCGGATCCTGACAGTACACCCGCAGGTCACGATCCGAGGAAAGTTGCCTCATCCCTAAATTTCTTTAATTGTATGGATTTTGAACATCTCCGTTCATACACGGGCTGGAAGTCTTCCAGGGTGTTCTTTCGCCACTATGCGAAGCAAGTAGAGGAACTTAAGAGATCTGTGGTAGCAGTGGGTCGTGTAGTTAACCCTACTGTTTAACTCTGCGAGGAACAGTGGTCTTAATTGGGACGATTAAGTCCAGGGTGAGTGTGTAGGTACATACTGTACTACAAACTAAATGAGGGCACCAAGTGCCCATATAGACTGTTCCTTCCTTCAAAGGTGAACCTTGCATAAGTTCAGACATGTGTGCCAAGCGTTTCTAACGCTAATGTGATTGATTTGTAATACAGATTTTTTATGACTTGATACCTTGGTATCTCATTAAAGTGGTGTTTAATGGTTTTTCTTTCAGATAAACAAGTTCTGTTTACTATCATACTTATGCTTAAAGTTTTGGGTTACCCTCTTTTATATAAATATATATATTTGTTGTTAACCTGTCTGTTTATTATCTGTCAATAAACTTGTTCTTGAGAACCTTGCGTCTCTTTCACCTGTGTCAATTTATTGGTATAATTGAGCATTTTAATTCTATGTATCTTATCTGGGATAATTCTGATAGAATTGTTCTGTTTTGCAAGCTATGTTGCATTGGTTTATGTAAGTCCCCTAATGGGAGGACTCCGTCCCATAAAGGGACGAGGGCGGTTTTATTAGTTTCTTCCTATGCGGATATAAACCTTTGTCCAATACAAGTATTGTGCGGATGACTGGTCAATATATTGACGCAGTGGTTCTATACAAACTATGCTTTACTTAATATAGGGCGAGACCACTATATTAGCTTGCCTGGTATTCATACATAGATATATGTACTCTTCGAGACTTTCCAGAGTCTAGTAGGACTCTTCCCTGTAGGGGGCAGGAAGCTCTAACATAGTTTATAGTTAGTTGAAAAGATGTATAACGGTAACATCTTAGGTCTCTAGGTCTAGTCGACCGGGAATAAATATCTCCGGGGAGTACGGCACGTTCTGAGAATCCACAGATACAGTAATGCTCTGGTACACTTCCATCAGGACGACATGGCTTGAGCCCAAAAAACGGATTTTGAGCGAAGCGAAAAATCTATTTTTGGGTGAGATAGCCATGTCGTCCTGATGGACCCGCCCTTGCCTTTCTAAGAAAGGGCTGTAGGACCCCTCCCTACATACAGTATCTGTAGCACCTCGTGTACGCTACAAGGAATACAGATGGCGCCAGGATTGGCGCCAGGCACGCATACGAATCGGGGGATAGGGATGCCTTGGGAGCGGCTCCCCTTTTTCTTTCCCGAATTCGTATCTCGTCAATCTCCCTCCTACGAGACGAATCTCTATTTAGGTCGTAGATTGCCATGTGACGTGTCTAGAATACGTCCTCTGATATGTCGCGATATCCCTTTCACGAGGGATACTCGCTCCAGGAGTTAGAATTCTGGTACCTTAAGGTAAATTCTCTGGGAATATCGCCGTAGTTGTAATATACCCTAGGAAGCTACCCTATAGGAACTTCCATCAGGACGACATGGCTATCTCACCCAAAAATAGATTTTTCGCTTCGCTCAAAATCCGTATATATATATATATATATATATATATGTGTGTGTGTGTGTGTGTGTGTGTGTGTGTTACTCGATAAGCTACAACCCTATTTAGAAAAGCGGGATTCTATAAACCCAAGAGCTCCAACAGGGAAAAATACCCAATAAAGTAAGGTAATAAGGAAATAAATAAGCTATATGAGAAGTAATGAACAATTAGAATAAAATAATTTAAGATTAGTAACAACAATAAAATAGATCTTTCTTATATAAACTATAAAAAGAGACTTATGTCAGCGTGTTCAACATTAAAACTTTTGCCCCAGGCCCTCAGCTTTCTCCGTCCCCTGGGGAAAGGGTCTCACCCTGGTGAGACGGGGGTGCGGGTGTATAATACCTATCTATTTGATCGTCACACGGGTCGCGTACACTATAGTCTGTCTAGAATGTCATGAAACATCGAGTAGGTTTGCGGCGATGCCAAACTTCCTCAAGACTTTTAATCTGACTCAAGCTAATCCCAGCATCCTTCCATTCCGGGTCCTTTAATACGGTCGTAAAATTTCCTTTTTAATCCCATAATCTGGATCTTTCCAGTCACACAAAAGCTGAATGGTTGTTGTGGATTAAGTTGACCTTGTGTTTCGAAAACAGCTCTTAAAGTTGACTGCTTTGTTTATTTTAAAAACATTCATGTAAAAAAATTTTTTTAGGAAGAGTTCGAGCACCATATAAAATCCCACTTTTAAAATTTTCAAGAATCAATCTTTTTTTTTAAATTTCCAAGATTCCTTCTTTTTTTTTTTTTAATTCTGAAAAAATCATTCTTTTATATTTTTCAAAGATCCCCTTTTTATTTATCAAAAATTCTCTTTTTCCAAAAATCATTCTTTTTTAATTTTTGAATAATCCTTATATAGCAGGTGTCGTCTAGTAGGCAGTTAGATTTTTCACAATGCATTTCGTTCATGCAAAGTTTTACGCATGCCTATGATATAAAACTAATATATTATACATAATATATTTTTACTTGCATTACAGATGCAACTCGTGTTCGACTGGTGTATGTATATATTACACATTTCTTTCCTTTCATTTTGTGTCTTAAGTTTTCAATTAGGACTTAGCTTATAGTTGAATTCAACCCTTTATTGCATTGCCTTTGATTGCCCAACCTTTCCAAATTATCCTAACAGGACAAACAAACCTAATTTCATTAATCTTCCTGAGATGGGTCTCTTACCATCTTGAGTGCCCAAGACACCTGTCTCATTAAGTCTCTTCAGAGCCGTGTCTCTATAAATAGCTCTGGATCTCTTGCTTTATTTTTATTCTCTCTCTTGTTTGTAATACATTTAGAAAGCATAATCCTACGTATCTCATATAAAGCGTTCTGCGAATACACTGAGATAAATGTCATGGAAGCCTTCATAAGATTTTAATATGTAGAAACACCATGGTTCATGATCCTCTAGTCTACTGGGTATGTGATCTTTATTGATTCTTTTTTGGTCCATGTTGGTAGACAGAAGACATAGATTATTCTATAGTCAATTCCAATAGCCAGAACACGTGACTCATTTTCAGTTCATGGTTATAGACAGAAGCCATTATACCTGTAAGATTATATATGTTGACTAAGGCAGTTATTCGTTTACGGTTCATTTTAGTAGCTAGAACACTTCATTCGTATTCAGTTCAATCTTATAGACAGAAGCCATTATTCCTGTAAGATTATATATATTGACAGTAACAGATATTCATTATGGTTCATTTTAATTGACAGAAGCTGATATTCCAGCAGCTCATTCATAGAAATATTTTTTTTTTT
>NC_090734.1:144592930-144597930 GCF_036898095.1 Palaemon carinicauda
TTTGTTAAACCTAACCGTTGAAATTTCCACTTCATGTTACATGATATTTTCTTGCAATAGAGCGACATTGCAGGCAAAAATATTCTTTTAGAATTTTTATTTTCTAAAAGGGGAAACAATACAGTATTTCAGGAAGTAAGAAGATAGTTAAACCTGAATTATGTCGAGTAACGAGATACAAATAGACATAACTTCAACTTTTGAGAATACTTAAATCAACTAAGCATTCCGTAGCCTATATATATATATATATACATATATATATATATAATATATAATATTTATATATATATATAATATATATATATATTACATATATATATATACATATATATATATATAAATATATATATACAAACACACATATATATGCATACAAATATAACATATATATATATATATATATATATATATATATATATATATATATATATATATATATATGTATATATATGTATATATATATATATATATATATATATATATATATATATATATATATATATATATATATATATATATATATATATGAAAGTGAAATACATGTGAAAATAGGATCAACATTCCGGATAAATGCTCCTGAATATCTGGTGACAGGAATCCACCGTAAAACACTCAAATTCTCAATGAACATAACACACACTCTCTCTCTCTCTCTCTCTCTCTCTCTAGTCAAGTTATATGTATTGCATTTTGGTTCACCGATACTTCTAAATCCCCATACTTGCAAAACAACAGGGCCCGAGATACCGATATATAGAATGCTCCTGATCTGAAATGCTCAAGGGTACAATCGAATCCCCCCCCCTCCCCTCAATCTCCCCCCAAATCTCAAGTGAATCCCCCCCTCCTCCTCTTCACCTAGTCTATCGAACGCTTTCCACCATTTGCTTTTGGCCATTTCCCGGATGAGAACATAACATTAATATCATCCATTCGAAAGGCCTAGGAGACGATTGACTGAACGCATTGATGGTAGACTTCACAGGGATTATGTGATCGCATTTTATTTACAACTCTCTCTCTCTCTCTCCTCTCTCTCTCTCTCTCTCTCTCTCTCTCTCTCTCTCCTTCCTTGTAACACTGTGGATCGCAGCCCGCTGTTTATGTAAGAACATAAGAAAATACATTTCTGATCGAATGTATAAGCGGTTGGGGGTGCTGCCCCCTTGTGGGTCTTCTTATTCTCCTTTCATACCGTTATCCTTACATTAAAGGGTCGGTTGCCTAATGCGCCCTCCCCAAAGTGGAATAAGAAACCTCTCTCAAAAGTGGATTTGAGCCCCACATAATGCTGACTATTAAGAATTTCAGACATTTTCATGATTTATTTATAAAGCAATCTATCTAACACTTAAGATATATCAATAATATTAATAACTTATAACATTACACGGTATCAATAGTATTCATAAAAAAAGTCAAATTAAAGCAAAAGTTTTGTGGTAATTGAAATTGAAAGCAGAAAACCCTACTTTAGCTAGCGTGGTTGGTTGTTTTTTCTCCGTTTTTTTGACACATTTTTTTTTTTTTTTGCGAAGAGCAACCCATAAACCCGAGAACATTTTCACTTTAGGCTTTGTTAATATATTTCTCTAGAGCAATATCTGATAAAGCTATGAGGAAACAGAGCATTATTATTATTATTTTTTTTATTATTATTATTATTATTATTACTGGCTAAGCTACAACCCTAGTCTAAAAACAAGATGCTATAAGCCCAAGGGCTCCAACAGGGAAAAAAATAGCCTAGTGAGGAAAGGAAAGAGGGAAATGAATAAAAGATATGAGAAATAATGAACAATCAAAATAAAATATTTTTAAAAACAGTAACGACATCAAAAGATATTTCATATATAAACCATAAAAAGACTCATGTTAGCCTTTTTAACATACAAACATTTGGTCAGTAAAGGAGCAAGATATTGGATTAGATTTGGGTCATATGACCAGAGAAGTGCTTTGTACTAAGGTCTGGGTACCTCCCCTAACCATGTTATCATCTCTGAAGGATGGGGGAACTGGACACATTATCAATATTGCATTCTAAGAAATTTTCAACTTCGGCCGTTCTTCGTTATAGGGGAGACGATGTGATTACATAAACCAAGTATCTCCTCTATAAAATATAGAGCAAGTGCCTGGTTATATATATATTATATATATATATATATATATATATATATATATATATATATATATATATATATATATATTATACACACACACACAAATATATATATATATATATATATATATATATATATATAGATATATATATAATATATATATATATATATATATATATATATATATATATATGGTCTTGTTAAACTCTCCCCGTCCATCGGGTAGGAGGGAGAGGGAGTAGTCATACCTGGTGAGAAGGGGTGCGTGTATGCATATCCAAGGTCTATGAAACATCTATCTAAATATTTAGCCGGTCATTCTTGACAGGTCGCGTACAACAGCAGATATAAAGGATAGCGTGAAATGAATTAACGGGTGATGGGAGAGAATAAAGGGAGCTAACATCATAGTACTGTTAAAACGTTTTAATTAGGCAATACCAATAAAATGTAATATCTTTATTTTGCCTTAGATATACAACAGATTTTTTAATAGTGATATAAGCTCCTACTCGGAAATTCTTATGCCAAAAATGCATCCTTGCTTATGGACTGTGGTCTGAGCTCTGCAGTTTATGTATAGTATGCAAGGTTATGGGATAAATTAAAGGATAATTCTAAATGGATCTATGATATGCAAGCAAGCAAAGAGCTTATGGTAAAATGGGACAAGACTGCCTCCCTACAAACACGTGCTTGGTCAAATGACTTACACTAAGCCTTGAAGACTATGACAGAAAAGGTCAGACAAACCAAGAGCTTTTGACCTAAGGGCAAATATTTGAAGTAAGGTGTAACAGGTCATAGGGTGAAGGCTTGGTGTGTACCAAAAACTGGTAGATTGCTACACTCTTCTGTGTCACACGGGTGCTGTGCCTTAGGATTTTGGACAGACAATGATGATGATAATGATGTTTAGGGCCAAAGAGCGACTGGATAAACAGCGAGGACGGTGCCTGTCACCTATCCACTTCCACGGTTGGTCCTTTATAAAGTGTTTTCTTTCTTATAATTCTCCCCTACAGGAGAATAACAGCATATTTCCCCTATAGAATGAAAAGCTACATATCTTGCTATAATGTGAATATATATATATATATATATATATATATATATATATATATATATATATATATATATAAATAAATAGATAGATAAATAAATAGATAGATGAATAGATAAATAGATAGATAAATAATATGTATATTTATACATACATATATATATATATATATATATATATATATATATATATATATATATATATATATATATATATATATATATATAGATAGATAGATAGATAAATAAATAGATAGATGAATAGATAAATAGATAGATAAATATATGTATATTTAGATATATATATATATATATATATATATATATATATATATATATATATATATATATATATATATATATATATACATATATATATATATCAGATAGTTTTCGTAGTTCCCGAGACATAGCTTCAACACAAAACATCCCCTTAAGTTTAACCTACTTAATTATATCAACTCTAGCCTAATATTTTCTACCTCTTCACCGTAATTCACTTTCAAAATGCTTGTTTTCCTCCATTCTCTCTCTCTCTCTCTCTCTCTCTCTCTCTCTCTCTCAGACAACATCATAAAAAATTTCTTAACGTTTTAACTAATTCACTCTATCCAAGAGCAAACGGAGTCTCCGTAGATGGACTAAAAAGTCTTAGAGACATGAAAAATCCTTGTATCTCTCTCTCTCTCTCTCTCTCTCTCTCATATCTATATATATATATATATATATATATATATATATATATATATATATATATATATATATATATCCAACCCCTCCTATTATGTCCCAATCCTACCATATGTATTTTGTGATAAGGTTTGAGGCACTATTTGTCCCCTCTTCCAACGGCTCTCCCAACCCCTCTCCCCCAGTCCCCGCCAAACACCAGTGACAGTAGATCTGACCATAAAATCCATCTTCCATCTTATAAAATTCACCATTTACGCCATTCTTCCATTTGGGAGGACAATCTGATTACTCCAACCGAGGATAACTTATAAGATAACAGAATGAAGGGCTGGAAGGAAGGAGGATTTGAGGGGGGGGGGGGGCAAGAAATGGAGAGAGTAGAATAGAAAGCATCATAACGCCACTGTTGTGTAGTGTAGATCTTTATATAGGCCTATGCAATATAGAGAGTGAATGAAAGTTTTTGATATATATATATATGTATATATATATATATATATATATATATATATATATATATATATATATATATATATATATATATATATATATATATATATATTTACACGATATCATTCTAGATACTTCCTGAATTTAGAATTAATTTTCTCTCTCTGCTTATAAATTTATATACATAGACACACACACACACACACACACACACACACACACATATATATATATATATATATATATATATATATATATATATATATATATATATGTGTGTGTGTGTGTGTGTGTGTGTATATATATATATATATATATATATATGTGTGTGTGTGTGTGTGTGTGTGTATATACACACAGATTTATACATAAGCATATGTGTGTCTATATTCTGATTATCCTATTTCATTCTTTTCGTTATCAACAATAAATAAGAAATATCTTTTCCAACCGTTACTCTGTACAGTTTTTCCCCCTGTGTTCGTCTCTCAATTCATCTTTTCGTCTCATATATCAATATGAATAGAAGCTTTTCTTTTTTAATTCTCAAACTTGGAGAGAATTTGCTGTTGTTTTCTGAATCACCTACTCTTTCCTAATTTTTTGGCTTATTTTTACTGTTCATGAAATTCATACATCTATATGTCTAGTTGGTCACAGAATTTT
>NC_090734.1:144602930-144607930 GCF_036898095.1 Palaemon carinicauda
CCAAGAATATTGTGTTCAATTATTCAGTGTCAGAATTTTATTTCCTTATGGCAAAATTAAAGAGAGAGAGAGAGAGAGAGAGAGAGAGAGAGAGAGAGAGAGAGAGAGAGAGAGAGAGAGAGAGAGAGAGACTACTGTATTTCTGAGATGTGTACAATGATTACTGTTCAGATAATATTAATTTCCCTTTTTCTTCGCTTCATTTCCTCCTTCTCTTTGATGTATTGTTTCGCTATTCCCTTCAAAAAGAATATCTAAGTACATTTTCAAGTACCGAAATAATTGCCAGAAGTAATCATCAATGATTATATATGCGTATATAAATATATATATATATATATATATATATATATATATATATATATATATATATACATGCATATATATACATTTATATATATATACATATATATATATATATATATATATATATATATATATATATATATATATATATATATATATATATGTGTGTGTGTGTGTGTGTGTGTGTATTCATATATATACATATATATATCATACATTTGTATATATACATATATATATATATATATATATATATATATATATATATATATATATATATATATATATATATATATGTATATATATTCATATGTGTAGAAATCACGAAAGCTGACACATGATGAATATAAAATGTATTATAGCCACGAAAGGAAAAATTAAAAAGACTTGATTGGAGTTAGTACTTTCATCCACTCAGGACATTATCAAACTCAAAATATAAAGCATTCAGTTTTTCCTCCATGTACCTTAGGGCATTGAGAATTTGTAGCCCAGATTACATTGAGGACGAGTTCACTAACATAGAAAAAATTGCAACAGATCTTTGTTATCCCAAATATTTCTTAGAAAAAATGTAAGAATAAGGCTAAGAAAACATTTTAGTGTCCAATTAGAGAGGAAGGAAACAATTAATAATATGCTTTGTTTGCCATTTCAGGTTTGTTTTTTAGATGTTATACCACTTTTGAAAAAAACTAGACATTGCTGTAATGTTTAAATATAATTGTACATTAAAAAACATGTTAATTAAGAAGAGTTCTGGAAACGATAATAATGTAATATATAGCATTCATTGTTCAGAGTGTAACCTATTTTATGTAGGTCAAACATCCAAAAGTATACCAGTCAGATTAAAACAGCATCAGGTGGCCGTCTCCAGGGGTTCTCTTAATAATGCCTTGGCCTCCCACTGGTTAGGGTCAAGTCACAGAATTGGTTGGTCAAAGGCGGAAAAAGTAATCCATGTAAACGACTATTTCCAAAGGAATATTGTTGAATCCTTTTTAATCTCCTGTACTCAAGGTAGAAATTTGCATCTAATCCCAGGTCTGTTTTCCGTTAATCCAGTATTATCCTTTTATCTAAAATCTGACTTCTCCGGAATTATTAAGAAACTGACAGCCGTTGGATCCCCTTCTCCTGCATAAATACGATGTCTTTGTATATGTATTCTCATTGCTGAGTTTGATAATGTCCTGAGTGGATGAAAGTACTAACTCCAATCAAGTCTTTTTCATTTTTCCTTTCGTGGCTATAATATATCATATATTCATATATATATACATATATATATTATACATTTATATATATATATATATATATATATATATATATATATATATATATATATATATATATATATATATATATATATATATATATATATCCATATGGGATCAAGTAAAGATAAGCACCCCTGCATGGCCCAGGGAGTGCTTATCTTTACTTGCTTAAATATGGGAGTGCTTTCCTTTACTTGCACAATTTCGGGAGTGCTTTTCTTTACTTGCTCAAAATTATTTAATTTGTTTTGACAGGTTGTTTTCTCTTTTGAATAGTTCAAATAGTTGCGTTAACGAGTTGTTTTCTCTTCTTATTTGAGGATATCATTTTGGCTGTTCTGATAGATTATTTATGTTCTGACAGGTTGTTTTCTCTTCTGAATAGTTTAAATAGTTACATTAACGAGTTGTTTTCTCTTCTTATTTGAGTATATAATTTTTGCTGTTCGGATAGATTTTACTTTTTAGCATGATATACCTCAGAAAGTCGTATAAAGTCTTGAGAGAAACCCTTAACATGGACCGTTCTCTGTATGAAGAAATTCTTAAGCCACTGTTGGTTGAGGACCCGACTCCTGCAATTAACTGGATGAAGCAGCAGAAACTTTTGAGAGCTGAACTAAAATGCCCTCATTGTAGCATTTTAATGAAGTGGACAAAACGTTCTTCAATACAAGACAAATATGTCTGGAAGTGCCAAGTTAAGGAATGCAGTAAATATAAGCACTACGAATCAATTCGCAAAGATTCGTTTTTTTATCGCTCAAAGCTTTCTTTACAAAAGTGGATTGAAGGAATCTTCTACTGGTGTCAGGAACTGAGTGTTTTGCAGACCGTACAGTTATTGAATGTTTCAAAAGTGACAGTTATTGACATGTTCAGCTTTTTTCGTGAAATTTGCTTGAAACATTTTGAAAGGAACCCTATGAAGCTTGGTGGACCAGGCACAACGGTACAAATTGATGAATCTTGTTTTAGCCATAAACCAAAGCACCATAGAGGACGTTCTCCCCAGAATCCACTATGGGTATTTGGAATAGTAGATCCTACTTCATCACCATCCCTGGGTTATATGGAGATTGTTGATTCGCGCAATGCCGAAACACTGTTGCCGATAATTAGGAAAGTAGTTATGCCTGGAACAATTATTCACAGTGATCAATGGAAAGCATACAGGAACATTGAAAGGGACCTTGGATATACGCATCATACAGTTAACCACTCCGTGAATTTTGTTGACAGGACTACAGGCGTTCATACACAAGCAGTAGAGAGCTACTGGAACAAACACAAAATAAGAATAAAACGGATGATAGGATGTAAACGAGAATTTTTGAACTCTTATTTGCATGAATTCATGTGGAGCGAACGTAACAAGAACGACAAGTTTCATAGATTTTGTGAAACTATAGCAAGACAGTATTATTTTAATTAAATTTTTACAAGTATTTTTGATTTCTGGACTCGACATCTTATTTCAGTGTTGTATATTTCATTTTATATTTCATATATCAATAAAATTTCAAAATAATTTATTGTGTTTAAAGTTTAAACCATAATTATAATAATGTGCTTATCTTTACATGCTCAAATATGGGAGTGCTTATCTTTACTTGCTTTTATTCAAGACCAGGGAGTGCTTATCTTTACTTGCTCAAATATGGGAGTGCTATTCTTTACTTGCACAAATTCGGGGGTGCTTTTCTATACTAGTCAGTTATGGGGGTGCTTATCTTTACTTGATCCGTTGTTAAAAAACTCATGAAGAAAAATTTAAATTCTACAATGAATCAAAGGAGCTTAATAATGTCCATAAAATAATCAAATTTTAGATAAAGAAGAATTTGCATTTAATAAATTCTATATCTATTTTTCATATAAGATTGTTTCTTGACCTCCATCTACATTAACCCTTTCACTGCCATTGATAACTTTGTCAAAATTGGAAAAAGAGGAACTTTTAAAATCAGCTAAACTAAAGAAAGTTTGTATTAATTGAAAAAGTCTTGATAAGAACTTTCCAATAAATATCAGCAAGCTAAGATTTGTGTGATCTTGAAATATTTTGCTACAGCTGAGGGTTTGTTGAATTGACCACTGGCACTAAAAGTTAAGTCTTCCTACCAAAATTCATATCATAAATCACCCAATACAACGTAAATATATATATATATATATATATATATATATATATATATATATATATATATATATACATATATATATATATATATATATATATATATATATATATATATATATATATATATATATATACATATATATATATATATATATATATATATATATATATATATATACATATATATATATATATATATATATATATATATATATATATATATATATACATATATATATATATATATATATATATATATATATATATTTCTCGAATAGTTCCAATTAACTAATTTACTTAAGCGTATCCAGTACATTTAAAGGTTTAAACGCCACTCATGAATGGCAGAGGCAAGAGACAGTGACATTGCCCTATCAAGCATGACAATGCCCTAGACTCCTAGAGACTGACCATATATACATATGATCAGCGACCAAATCCCCTCTTCACCCAAACTAGGAACATGCAATGGCTGCTAATGACTCAGCAGATACGCCTATAGGCTTCCCAAACTGCCCATCCTTAGCTCACAAGGATGGTGAAGTTGCAGCGACCAAAGGAACTAACGAGTTTGAGCAGGACTCGAACCCCAGTCTGACGTTCACATGTATGTGTATATATATATATATATATATACACATATATATATTAATATCTATCTATCTATCTATATATATATATATATATATATATATATATATATATATATATATATATATATATATATATATGTTTTTTCAAAAAGGTCCATAAAAGAAACACAGGAAATATGAATAAATCACACTATATTTCGGTCAATAAACATCGACCCTCTTCAGGATGTAAAGTAAAAGTGAGGATTACAGTGGAGAGTGACGGTTTATATATGAAAGCAAAAGGGTGTGTTCAATTGTTCTATAGTTGTTATAATTGTTGGAAGGATTAGCCAAATTTAATTACATCCAGGTGCGTGTTCTTATTGTTGAGCCGCTTGGAGGAAGTCTTGACCTCTGATGCATGTCTGGTCACTCTCCACTGTAATCCTCACTTTTACTTTACATCCTGAAGAGGGTCGATGTTTATTGACCGAAATATAGAGTGATTTATTCATATTTCCTGTGTTTCTTTTATGGGCCTTTTTGAAAAAAACATGTTAAACTGTTCGATTACAGTTATAAATAAGACATATATATATATATATATATATATATATATATATATATATATATATATATATATATATATATATATATATATATATATATATATATATACATATATATATATAT
>NC_090734.1:144622930-144632930 GCF_036898095.1 Palaemon carinicauda
TTTCATGAATGAGCTGTGTGGAATATCAGCTTCTGTCAATTAAAATGAACCGTAAATGAATAACTGTCAATGTCAATATATGTAATCTTAAAGCACCTGTCTATAAGATTGAACTGAAAACAAATCAAGTGATCTGGCTATTAGAATGAACTGTAAAGGAATAACTGTTTCTGTCAATATATATAATCTTACAGGAATAATGGCTTCTGTCTACGACCTTGAACTGAAAATGAGTCACGTTTTCTGGCTATCAGAATGAACTGTAAAAGAATTTATATCTTCTTTCTACCAACATGAATCATATACAAATAAGTGACGGGTCACGTGACCACTGGTGGCCGATGTGGTAACGTCCCTGACTAGTGAGCAAATCCCGCTAAAACTCGTTAGTTTCTTTAGTCGCTGCAACCTCGCCATCCTTGTGAGCTAAGGATGGAGGGGTTTGGGGAAGCCTCTAGGTCTATCTGCTGAGTCATCAGCAGCCATTGCCTGGTCCTCTTTGGTCCTAGCTTGGGTGGAGAGGGGGTTTGGGAGCTGATCATATGTATATATAGTCAGTCTCTAGATAGGACAGTGTCACCCTCCCTTAGCCCTGCCATTCATGAGCGGCCTTTAAAACTTTAAACCATGAAAAAATGGTGTTTCCACATATCAAGATTTCATAAAGATTGAAAAGGCTTCCGTGACATTTATCTGAGTGTATTCGCAGAACGCTTTATCTGAGATACGTAAGATTACGCTTTCTAAATGTATTACAAACAGGAGAGAGAATAAAAATAAAGCAAGAGATCCAGAGCTATTTATAGAGACACGGCTCTGAAGAGACTAAATGAGACTGGTGACTTGGGCACTCAAGATGGTAAGAGACCCATCTCAAGAAGATTAATGAAATTAGGTTTGTTTGTCCTGTTAGGATAATCTGAAAAGGTTGGGCAATCAAAGGCAATGCAATAAGGGTTGAATTCAACTATATGCTAAGTCCTAATTGAAAACTAAAGACACAAAATGAAAGGAAAGAAATGCGTAATATATACACCAGTCGAACACGAGTTGCATCTGCAATGCAAGTAAAAATATAGTATGCATGATATATTAGTTTTATATTATACGCATGCGTAAAACTTTGCATGAACAAAATGCATTGTGAAAAATCTAACTGCCTACTAGACGACACCTGCTATATAAGGATTATTAAAAAAATTAATAACGAATGATTTTTGGAAAAGAGGATTTTTGACAAATAAAAAGGGGATGATTTTTTAAGAATTTAAAAAGATGAAATCTTGAAAATTTAAAAAAAAAGATTGATTCTTGAAAATTTTAAAAGTGGCATTTTGAAAAATTATAAAAGAATAATTTAGGAAAATTTAAAAAAGATGGATTTTTAATGAAAAAAGTGAATATTTATGATGATACAGTATATTGTAAGCAACTGTTCTTCCCATTACATTAGCCATATACTAGAGCAGTTTTCTCTAAATACATTCTCAACTAGTGTACGCGACCCGTGTGACGATCAGATAGATAGGCATATACAGTATACACCCGCACCCCTTTTCCCCAGGGGACGGCGAAAGCTGAGGGTCAGGCGTCAAAAGATTTTACGTTGAACAGGCTGACATAAGTCTCTTTTTATAGTTTATATAAGAAAGATCTATCTTTTTGTTGTTACTATTCTTAAATTATTTCATTCTAATTTTTCATTAGTTCTCATATAGTCTACTTATTTCCTTATTACCTTACTTTATTGGGTATTTTTCCCTGTTGGAGCCCTTGGGTTTATAGAATCCCGCTTTTCCAAATAAGGTTGTAGCTTATCGCGTAAGATATATATATATATATATATATATATATATATATATATATATATATATATATATATATATAAATAAATATATAAATAAATAAATATACATATATATATATATATATATATATATATATATATATATATATATATATATATATATATATATATATATATACCAGACACTTGTTCTTTATTATGTATGAGAGATCGCTCAACACGTGCTTACTAGGAATGGTTTGAATGGTAAGATTAACTATTAGCCTCTTTATCTTTCCTCGATGTTGCTTTACGAAGGAATTAGCTGATTTAATCCTGAGAATTTCCATTACCAAAGAATTAAAAATGTTAGACGAAAAAAACAAAAAACATCAACACCAAAGACGTCTATTCACAAGAGTAAACAATACAAAAACAAAAAGTCCAAGTTGAATAAATATTACCTGGAATAAATCTTTGAAGGATGTAAAGAGGAACTAATCCAGAGCATCAATATTAAATATTTTAAGTTCTTGTTCGAGGACATATGAATGTCATATGCCCTAGAATTGACTAAAAAAAAAAAAAAAAAAAAAAAAAAAAAATCTCTCTCGAGATCTTTCATGGAACTACCACTCAATCATTCTTACTTTTCGAATAATTACTTTCTATCAAAAGATTTTGAAGGTTAAAAGCTCAATTTCATTTCAACTCTCATTATGAAATAAATTTCAATTTTATTGGGTTTGTAATCACGAGGCAGGATGATTTCAATACTGGAAAGTGTTTGTGGCTTATCTGAACACAAGCAACACAGATATATGTAGATATATATAAACAAATATATATATATATATATATATATATATATATATATATATATATATATATATATAATGCATATATATATATATATATATATATATATATATATATATATATATATATATATATATATATATATATATACTATAAAAAAGGAGACGGAAATCGATTGATGAAAGTTTTCGAGGAAGTAATTTAAATTACAAGGTAGAGCATGCTAAGTATTCCAGTATTGATATTGAGGTCAAAGGAAAAGCCAGGGATGACTGGAGAGAATATATATATATATATATATATATATATATATATATATATATATATATATATATATATATGTATATATATATATATATATATATATAAATGCTTTCCTCTGAACCAATAAATCAATTTTCCATCATAACATTAAAAATAAGATGGATTGTACAATTCCTAACATACGCCTTTCCCAAACCCGCCTTCACCTGCTTTAATCGACAAAAAAAGTTGATGGAAACCTCACCAACCAGAAGAAAAAAATACCTTTGTAACTCCTCTCACAAACAAATGCAAAGTAAACAAACAAGTGAATGAAACCTATTTGCATAGGAAAGTTCATCAAAAGGATTAATTTTATTTATGAAAAGAATATTCAGAATAAAGGCCCCGCGCTACACAAGCGGGAACTGAGAGTCCTACTGTACATCTCAGGGATAATCCGGTAGTATGAAATTAGCCTTTGTGAAAGGAGCTCTAGACTACTTTAAAGGTTTAAAGGCTCCTATGAATGGCCAAGTCAAGGGACAGTGACATTGCCCTATCAAGCAGGACAATGCCCTAGAGACTGACCATATTTACATATGATCAGCGCTCAAGGCCCATCTCCACCCAAGCTAGGATCAAGGAGGGTCCAGGCAATGGCTGCTGATGATTCAGTAGATAGACATATGAGCTCCCCAAAACCCCCCATCCTAGCTCACAAGGATGGTGAGGTTACAGCCACCAAAAAAACTAACGAGTATGAGCGGGACTCGAACCCCATTCTGGCGTTCACCAGATAGGGACGTTACCACATCTGCCACCACAATCTCTCGTTAAAGTGATTCTCTTTGAAGATGGGGTAATTAAAAGCAGGTGTTCACAACAGAATAATTAGAGCCAATTAGCGTCAGCTTGTGGCGGCCGTTGACCATCAAATTAATAGTGTTGTCATTTTCTAAATGGAATAGAAGAGCTATAGGACACCTTTGCATAAGACATGCGTGTCTTCATTGATAGTTTCTTCTGCTTATGTTTAATAGTAGGTTTACATATAAAGCCATTCACAATCGCACTTAAATACAGGCGTGAAAATGTAGTTATGCATAACAGCATACATAGTTTAAGAGTAAGTGCTGAAAATGAAAAATATACATCAATAAATTTTCATTGCACAAGTGAAATTGTTTATATATATATATATATATATATATATATATATATATATATATATACATATATATATATATATATATATATATATATATGTGTGTGTGTGTGTGTGCGTTTGTGAGAGAGAAACCGTGTGCGCATGTGTTTGTGTGTTTTTAAAGTTAAATCCTAATAAGAGAGGACTTCCAGGAAAAGCATGATTGTTGGTTATCATAATGAAAGTGGTGATTCAACCAAGTAATAACAAGTAGATCATTTATAACACGTGATGGAAAAATAAGAGGCCGCAAGAAAGAGGTCATCCAATTAAAATGCCATAAAATGCCTGATAATATATAACAAAAAGAATAGAAAAAAATGAAAACAAAAATATAACATATACAATGGTTATAGAAACACTTCCAATTGGAAAGTCTCATTCCATAAAGAAACTAGAGGGGCACTCAGTAGAGGGCAGACCCCCGCTGCGGCAGGTTATTTTTCATCCTTTTTGCTCGACCTTGATCTTGACCTTTGACCTTAACATGAAATGATTGCGTAGATTTGCATACACTCAAATATGAATCAAGTTTGAAGTCGCTCTGACAACGTTGTCCAAACTTATGGCTTGACCATTGACCTTAACCTTCCACAAATTTAATCATTTCACGCGTTTTAAATAACATGTAATCCCTGCAAGTTTCATTACGATTAAAATTGTGGCCAGGAAGCTCTGCACAAACAAACACACAAACAGGGAGCAAAACATATCTTCCTTCCAACTTCGTTGGTGGAAGTAATGAAGGATTTTCCTTATAAGGATGTAGAGGAAAGACAGGATGCAAAATAGGGATGTACAGTTGCATCACAACTAAGCTCTCTATGACGGAATCAAAGCTATAAGTTAGCAAATAAAAAACGCTCTGTTGCTTAATTTCAAAGCATTGCTACCTTTTGAGAGTGAGATAGAGAGGGGGAGAGGGAGGAAAGGAGGGGAGGGGGCTGCTAATGCAATAAAAAAGCATCTTTGATATGAGTGAGTGCTACCTCCCGCCGTGAAGGATCGTGGAGTGGTACTCAAAAGCTCAAGGATTTTCTGCGGCGAAAACTTTCTTCATTACTATTCGATTGCTTCGTGTGGCATTATTATTATTATTATTATTATTATTATTATTATTATTATTATTATTATTATTATTACTGTAGTAGTAGTAGTAGTAGTAGTTCGGGTTAAAAACTCAAACCCTTTGTTTGTAAGGTTTAAAGGCCTTTCATGAATGGCAGAGGCAAGGGACAGTGACATTCAACTATCAAGCAGGACAATGCCCTAGAGACTGACCATATATACACACATATGATCAGCACCCAAACCCCCTCTCCACCCAAGCTAGGACCAAGGAGGGTAAGGTAATGGCTCCTGATGACTCAGCAGATAGACCTATAGACTCCCCCAAACCCCTCATCCTTAGCTCACAAGGATGCTGAAATTGCAGCGACCAAAGAAACTAATGAGTTTGAGCGGGATTCGAACCCTAGTCTGGCGTTACCTCATCGGCCATCTTCTGTCTAATTGTTTTAATCTTGCTGATACAAAGACGTCTACTTCGGGATTCATTTATCTCATTTTCCAGCTCAAGAACAAATGTGTTTTGCAGTCGCCTGGTTGATCCATACATCTCCAAAAATACACTGCGTAAAGATGGAATCACACTAAGCTTTTTTTCGCCAGCAGCAAGACATTGCTACCCAATATGGAAAACCAGAGAGGTTGCTGCTCGAGATATTGGCTTCCCAACTGGACGGGAAGCAGCGAGCACAACCCGCGAGCCTGACTTAGGATGTAAACAAAGAAGATGGGTGCTGCAGATATGACGTGCTCTTGCTGGGCAATCTTGGGTCCAGCAAGCCTCAAAAGATGATAAAAATCTGCTTTGTTCATCCTGTGGTATTTGTAGAATCCTTCAATTCACATAATATACCGATAATACATATTAATGTAACAGTTGGAAAATTTCAGGGAGCCATGATGATATCAGCTGATCGGTTTCGTTTAACTTTTTCCTATTTGCTCCACGAACCGCGAGACCGTAGTGTGATGCTACAACACTCTCGCTCGCTATCATCGGCTGGGGGCTGTTGAAAATCTCGAACAGGATATTACTACTGTAATTTCAGCAAGATAAATTCGAGTCAAACGAATAATGCATTTAGCAGGAGGGCTTCCTATAGGTCGACACACGAAAAAAAAAAACTTTTTCCAAAGATGTTGGACATGAAAAATCCCTTCTGCAAGTCTTTAGGTCTTCCATTCATTATTCTAACTTTCAATTTTCTATTTTAAAAAAAACGGTTACATTGTGTTGCAACTATAATCCTCTCATTATAGCGATTAATAACTCTTCTGTGTTCTCTAATCGAATTCGTAAATGTCTTAGGTAAGCGATTTGATTAAGCCCTTATGATAAAACCTGCCAAGCATAAAGAAAACTCAAGAGTCAAATATTAGCTGTTCTGGCATTAGCTTTGAAAATGCTAACATTTTCCTTTTCAGGAACAACCCCAAATTAAAAGGAATCGCTCCACTACCTCACATAACCGGAGGGTGTTGAAATCTCATTTAAAATCCAATTAAAAGGCAAGGACTCCCCAAAAGAGATCAGACCAATCTTCGTTTCTTAAGCCAATGGGAAAATGTGGATTTTCTTCACTCAATGGATTAACTACTGCACTGTACGTGCCCAGTGGCTAACGTAGAAGAGACTCTTTTGATGATAAGCATATCTTCTGGGAGAGGACACTCCAAAATTAACCCATTGTTTTCTATTATGATTATTTTTATTATTATTACTAGCTAAACTACAAGCCTAGTTGGAAAAACAAGATGATATAAGCCCAAGGGCTCCAACTGGGAAAATTAGCCCAGTGAGGAAAAAAAAAAAAAGGAAATAAACTACGAGAAGTAATGAACAATTTAAATAAAATATCTTAAGAACAGAAACATTGAATTAATCTTTCATATATAAACTTAAAAAAGGTAAAGAACAAGAATAAAGTAAATAAGATAGAATAGTGTACCCCAGTGTACCCTCAAGCAGGTTGGTAACAGTTCTCTTGCTTAAGGATACACTCAACACTCAAGCACACTATTCGGTTTACTAATTTCCTTAACTCTCTGGGGTATTTTCCCTGTTAGAGCCCTTGGGCTTAATGTATCCTGCTTCTCAAACTAGGGTTGTAGCTTAGTTAATAATAATAATAATAATAATAATAATAATAATAATAATAATAATAATAATAATAATAACGTGTTAGCAAACCTTGTTAGCTTTGTTTATGGGGATGGCAATAACAATGCGGTTCGGCACATTAAGTTAATATTACCCAGTGAGAACATTTAATTAGCAAAACTAAAACAGAATCCCTTTCCTATCTTATCCGCTAATTATAAGCAGGGGCGTAGGAACGTTTTTTCTCGGATGTGGGGCGGGGGGGGGGGGGGGTTAAAATGTAAAAAAACTCTGACGGTGGGAGTCTCTGATGGGTTGATATAAAGTCTAAGAATAGATTTCTGAAATCGGCAGGTATAGTAGACTTTAAATGACCTTATATCTCTCTTGATAGCTCAAATGGTAAAGTTATCCATGCAGGCATTGTTTCAGCTCAGAAATAGGTCGGTGTTAATGACCTTAGCTGTCAGGATGCCTGAAAACCTTAAATCAATCAATCAATCAATCAGAAATAGGTTTGAATCCTTGCTCAGCTAAAAGCATTTATTATTATTGAGTTTTTAGTGGATATACACACTCAAGGGTAGAATTCGGTATCAAATGTCATTGTGGTTGATATTTACTTTGATAGAAATTAGGAGTATTAGTGATATGCTATTAGTATATATATATATATATATATATATATATATATATATATATATATATATATATATATATATATATATATATATATTTCATTTTTTTCAAATAAGTTAAAAATACCCCTTAATATCGAATTCGCCCTTCCTTGGTATCTGAAACGCTTAAAGATCATTTTTTTATGGATAAATATTTCTGCCCGACCAAGAGCTCGATCTTATAGCCGATAGGATAAACATTTGATTGTTTAGACCAGTCTAACCTATCTCATTTCAATCGCTCATGGGATATTTGGGACTTATTTGAAAAAAAAAAATCTTTTTAATACTATGAAAAATCTCGATTGACTTTTCTTAACGCCCAACTACCTATCATCTTTGTTAACCCTCCTATCGAAGCAAAAATCTAAAAAAAACTTAAGTAAATCTTTCTTGTGATCTACTGACAATGGTATAAACTAACTGATATCGTTCCAGAAGAAACCGTTCGTTTAAAATAGACTGATGTATAAAGCAAAACCTATATATATATATATATATATATATATATATATATATATATATATATATATATATATATATATATATATATATATATATATATATTTAATGGATTATTATAACCCCTTGAACCACGAACCAGCTTTACTGCCATGCATACATTTACTAAAGAAATGATGGTAAAGTTTATTCTATAGTTGATTTACACTCTGGGAGTCTGGAACGCCCCTATTAACAAACAAAACTTCGCAGGGGGATGACGCAACACAGCCAAGCGTTGGCGAAGACACAGAAATGTGACCATTTTCTTTTTCCTTATTCGATTTGTCTAGGATGATTACGCTAATTATAAGAGCATCAAATTACACCATAATTATGCACCTTCTGGCATTTACCTATTACTCCTTAAATAATTTAAATATGTAATGAATAATGATATTCTTCATTCATGGAAATTCCATTTGGCAGAGCTGTACCAAACTCGTCCCACCAACTTTAACAATGTGATGATTGTTATCGTGGTCACTTGTACAGGAAAATGACTCAACATTCATGTGTTCTGATGAAGAAATGAATTACCAAACCCTTTCATGAGTAAACTCGGGTTGATTCATATATCATACGGAAAATTCACATCATCTATTGATAATAATGTTCATTCCTAATAAGGAAACGGTCGTTGGACAATTTACCAATTACCAAATCTCTAGCCTCTACCTTCCTACCACACTTTCTTGACACACGTGGTTTCAAATAATTGACTATATTAGTTTGAACAAGGTGCCCCTGATGCCATCTATTGGTGGTAAGGTAAAACTCGTTACGATGAAAGGGAGGGAGTTAGAGAAGTCTGCGTTATTATGCCTTTCGAAATGTTTAAATATTGCTATTCTACGTAGTTTTCACTAACAATAAATTCCATATCAAGAAGCATTAATTATATTTTAATTTCATAAGAAGGTAATTGAAAATTAGATCAAATAACTGTGTAATTACTCGATTATCTTACCAATGTCAGTACATGTGGCATATATGGTGACAACTCACCTCTCACCCCCAAGTGTAATTGAACTAACGATTGTTTGCTGAAGAAATATTTCTATGACATTTATTGAGAAATCTGTAATTTCATTAGAATTAAGTTGGGGCCACACAACAAGGAACATCAAGTTCACGTGGGTCTGTTTTATAGCAATTTTGTGCCCAAATAGAAACAGAAATGAAGTAATGAAAATTATAATGAGGTGATGATGGAGATAATTAGCAGTTTAGTACTCTTTGCTAAGGCCATCTATTGGCCAAGAAAAGAAATAATATGTAAAGCTCTTTAATCCTTGCATTGTGGAACCTTCTATGACGTCATTTTGGTTTAACAATAGCTAGAAATAGCCTACTTAATTTGAACTTCATACAATTTATACCTGCCATACATATTTCTACACAAGTATCAATCTATCACCATTTCCAATTGAATAGAATCATTCAGAAGAATAGAACAAGGGACGTGTGCTGCCATCTTTTGACAAGAAGTAGAAACATTCGGATTCTATTCGAATTTGAGGAAGTGTATGATTACTGAAACATACTTTAATGGTAGCTTTTTTTTAATTAATGTATCAAAAAATTCATAA
>NC_090734.1:144637930-144647930 GCF_036898095.1 Palaemon carinicauda
TCAAGTCTGAGGCAATAAGACTATATATATATATATATATATATATATATATATATATATATATATATATATATATATATATATATATATATATATATATATATATATATATATATATATATATATTCAGTATATATTCTCTCCTGTATTCCTGGTACAGCAAAGTAAACATTTATTCTTTATTCTGTCACGTTTGTTATTTTCTATAATTTTTCCATAGAATATAATCTTTCCATAAAGAAAGTTCAAAATTCGTCGTCTATCACCATGGAGGAAAAAAAAACGTTACAGCAGCCACTCCTTGCCAAAATATTAAACGTTTATATTTTTGACGTTTTCCAAAGAAGATTAAACGGAAGCAAGCAATTCAGTTTTATGGAGATTTTTAATCTAGATAAAGCTTTCATCATTTGATCAAGCGACGTGAGAATAATAAAACAAAATTCTTTTTCATGGGAATACTACTATTTACTCAACGACCAGAGAGAGAGAGAGAGAGAGAGAGAGAGAGAGAGAGAGAGAGAGAGAGAGAGAGAGAGAGAGAAATTATTTATTAATAGTTTTAAATGTATTAGAGATAATTAGATGGTTCTAATATTATATTTCTGTCCATGATGCAATTTGATGACACGTTATGAATGTATAAATGGTTCTTTTATTCAGTTGCGGTGGCCTATTGGAAACGTCCCTTCCTGGCGTTCTGATGGACGGGAGATCGAGTCCTAATCAAACTCGATATCTTCTTGTAGTGTCTGCAACCTCAGACTGTTGAGTCACCAACAGCCATTGCCTGGCCCTCCCTGGTCCTAGTTTGAGTGGAGAGGGGCCTTGAGCGCTAATCATATGGAATATGGTCAGTCTCTAGGGCATTGTTACTGTCTCTTGCCTCTGCTATTCATGAGCGGCCATTAAATCTTTAAAGGTGCACAGGAAACCTTTTTTATCATACAATCTAAAGCATTATTACGTGATAGTCTATGCATGCAATAAGATCTACATGCGATCAGTGCTCGCGCTAAAGCACATTCATACACAACATCTGAATGCGCATACCAATATACAGAGAGCTCAATTAATGGTGTGGAAATTTTATGAATAACGAATTCAAAAACTTTAACGTTGAATATCTAATGACGACGATCTTTTTAAACTATGCAAATATTCTCATAGGGGATGGTGGCTTTTCGCTGATGATAAAAATATAACACGAGTGTGACTGAAACTCAACGTCCATACCTTGCTAAGATAAGATAAAAAAGAAAGGGTAAAATATCAAAGTTAACCTTAAAAGCATTAACAGGTTTGTGGTGGCCTATTAGATACGACCCTACCAGGTGTTCTGTCGGACTGCGGTTCGAGTTACACTCGAATTCGATAGTTTCTAGTAGTGTCTTCAATTTCACCATGCATGTGAGCTAAGGAGGAGCCTATACATCTACCTGCTGACTCGTAACCAGCCATTGCCTGGCCCTCATGGGTCCTTGCTTGTGTGGAGAGGGGGCTTGGGTGCTGATCATAAGTAAATTTTATATATGAATACGGTCAGTCTCTAACTCTTTGTCCTGGTAACTAGGGCTATGCCACTGTTCCTTGCCTCTGCCGTTCATAAGTGACCTTCAAACCTTTACGCAGACCTGCCCTAGTTACTTAATTTCAATCTTATAAGCTATCAACATTTCTCCAGTTGCACTAACAAACAGCAGCCCTCCATCGTCCAAGGAACTGAATAATCACGGGAATAACAATAAAAGGAAATATCAAACGTAAACCAAAAATGTTCACCGGAATACTGGAATGGAATTCCAGACTTTCCAGGAAAGAGACATGACTGGAATGGACCGTCTTCCGGAATAACCGTGGGACCACTTCATGGAATAACTTCTCGTTTATATTCATCGCCCGTTGTCATCTTGCATTACCTTTTTTCCAGTAACCTGGAAGAGGCTGGAAATATATCAAAATGGAAATAAAGGCTTCAGTTGATGTTTGCCCTTTAGCTGCTTCAAGAACTCTTACTTTTCCTGGAATTAATCTTTGGTATAATAACTATGTTTAATAGAGTGACATCAACGAGATGTTTTCCCATCGACTTAGCTTAATATATTTTTTTTCAAATTTCCAAGTAAAAAATTAAGAGATTGTTTAATAGGAGCATCTCTCCTATATAATAAAGAGCAACATTCCCCACTCTCTCTCTCTCTCTCTCTCTCTCTCTCTCTCTCTCTCTCATATACACACATATATATACTGTATATATATATATATATATATATATATATATATATATATATATATATATATATATATATATATATATATATATTGTATATAGTATATGTATATATATATATATATATGTATATATATATATATATATATATATATATATATATATATATATATATATATATATATATATATATATATATATATATATATATATATATATATATATATATGTATATGTGTGTATATATTTATATATATATAATGTATATATTTTTTTCTAATCACACTTACCGGCCTTGCCAAACGCATAACTACTCGGTTTATCCCCGTCCTTAGGGTGGAGGGGAGAGAAAGTAGACATAGTCTGGTGAAAGAGGGTGCGTGTTTGTGCATATCTAAACATTTAGCTGTCATATTTGACCGGTTGCTTACACTAGTATACACACATATATACTGTATATATATGCATATATATATATATATATCTATATATATATATATATATATATATATATATATATATATATATATATATATATATATATATATATATATGCAAAAATGAAGGTTAAGAGGGAAATTACCGCAGCGATAACAGAGATTAAAATGGAATTTTTCGCAGTAAATACAGAGATTAAGAGGGAATTTCCCACAGAAAATACAGACATCAAGAGAGAATCTATCGAAGCTAATACAGAAATTAAGAGGGAATTTATCGCAGTGAATTCAACGACTATGAGGAGAATTCCAACAATACATACAAATTGTAAAGGAGTTTCCAGAAACAAATACAGGAATTAAGGGAAACTTCCAACTAAAAATAAACACTATAAGATAACATCCAGCAGGAAAAAAAAAATACAGCAGAGTTTAAAAGGTAACATCCGGCATCAATTATAGAGATTTAAGGGGAAAACGATTAATCTGTTCAGACTACAGAAGGCAAAGTTTCAAAGACCTGGTGTCTAGCCGAAGGGCATACCTAAAAAAAAAAAAAAACGCTTTTAGAAAACTCTTCTGGATAAGGGGACTATTAATCCTAAATCCTTAATCCTGATCCTCTCAAATGGCCGACAATATTCCTTGAACCAACACCAGGGTTGAAGAGAGGGACGTACAATCCAGTATGGCATTAAGATAATAGATTTTGTTCTGTCTAATGAGAAGAACGTTCAATGAAAGAGATTACATTCCATATCGTAAAATTGCTCTCCTCATGGAAGGGGATTTGGGCAACTTTGTGAAGGAATTTCAAGAGGATTACCCTTGAAAAGTAGTAATATACGTTCGCGTTACACACACGGCAAAAGTTTTCCCGTTAACTTTATTGCAACTGGAGAACGAAAGGGATAGGTGGGGAATTCTTCAGAATGAAATATGATGTAAGACAAAATTAGGTCACATCAAAATTACTTTCTTTTCTTCCTTCTTTCTTTATTGGTCCCTGAAGGACAATATAGATTAACCCCTTCTAAAGTAATATATCCTCCCCTTTTTTTATGTTCCAGTAACACTGTAAAGATCACCCTTTGCCTTTTTAATGTAGCAGTATCGGCCTCCTCTGGGAGATCACCGTTTTCAAATTAATATGCTCTTACGGGCTGCCCAACGGCAAGAGCCCGTGTCATGTCATTCGCATGGCAATCTTCATGAATGAATGAATGAATGAATATAGTTTAACAGGGAAACTCTAACAGCAATGCAGAAATAGAGGTGAGGAGGGAATTTCCTGACGTATATACAGATTAAGAGGAATTTCCTGCCGCATATACAGATTAGGAGAGAATTTATCGCAACAAATAAAGATATGAAGAAGGAATTTCCTGCAGTAAATAAAGATATGAAGAAGGAATTTCCCACAATAAATACAGACATTAAGAGGAAATTTATCGCAGCAAATACAGAAATTAAGAGGGAATTTTTTCGCAACAAATAAAGAGATGAAGAGAGAATTTCTTGCAGTTAATATATAGATTAAGAGGGAATTTCCCGCTGCAAATACAGAGATTGAGAGTGAATTTCCCACAATAAATGAAAATTATAAAGGATTTTCCAGAAACAAATATAGAATTTTAAGGGAAACTTCCAACTACAAATGCACACATTACAAGAGAACACCCAGCAAAAAAAAAAAAAAAAAAAAATAAATAAAATAAAAACAAATAAATAAATAAAAAAATAAATAAATAGTAACATCCTCTATCAATTCAGAGAATCAAGGGGAAATTTTCCTCATTAAATACTTAGTTAAAGTGACAATTTCCACAGCAAATGCACGAATTGAGATGTAACTTTTAGCAGCAAACACTGATATGAAGGGGGAATTACCCACAACATATATATAAGTTAAGTATGAGCTTCCAACTGCAAATAAAAAGCTTAAGGAAGAACTTTAAACATAAATGATACCAATTGACAACCATCTTAAAGGCAAAGGCAACTGGAATATTGTATCTCGAACAATGAATGCTCCATTATTATCATTATCTCTCTTTAAAAAAACACTTACTACTCAATTTCTCTTTTATACTATTTATTCTAACTTCATAAATTTGTATGAGTTCTATTCTTATATCACCTTCTTAAGATAAAAGCAAATACCGAGGTCTCTCAGAGATCACAACATTTTGGTTGGTGCGTGTTTAGAGGTTTAAGGACCGCTTATGAATTGCCGAGGCAAGGGACAGTGATATTGCCCTATCAGTTAGGACAATGCCCTAGATACTGACCATATCTATATGGATGATAAGCGCGCAAGACCACTCTCTACCCAAGCTAGAACCAAGGAGGGCCAGGCAATGGCTGCTGATGACTCAGCAGATAGACCTAGAAGCTCCCACAAACCCTCCATCCTTAACTCACAAGGATGGAGATGTTGCAGCGACTAAAGGAACTAACGAGTTTGAGCGGGATCGAACCCCAGTATGGTGTTCACTTGTCAGGGACGTTACCACATCGGCCACCACAATGCTTTGACTTTTTGCCAAAAAAATAAGTTGTTGAAAAGGGTCTAACACCATAACAACCACCAATCTCACCCTCTAGGTCAGGTCAGGTCAAGGAAGGGTAGGCAGGAATGTATATCTACAAATGTTCAATTATTATCAGAACCAATTATGAAACTTTGCTGTGGTTGAATTTACGTCATACCGAAAAAAAGTATATAAATAGTTCATATTGATCTCAAGATATTTATATTCATTATTCATTACTTCTCACGTATTTCCATAATTTCCTAATATATATATATATATATATGGTGGGATAATACTGTCTGATCACACACAGCAAACCAACCTAGTATGGGTGGCCCTGACTAGCACAGCCTTGCTGATCGTGGCGACACACAAACCCTTTCAACGAGATGAGCAAATGATCAGAAAACCTCCAATTCTCTCTCTCTCTCTCTCTCTCTCTCTCTCTCTCTCTCTCTCTCTCTCTCTCTCTCTCTCTCTCTCTCTCTGTAACAGCATTGAAAATTTCTTTATTTTCCCTTTCTCCTTTTAACAACAAACTCTCTCTCTCTCTCTCTCTCTCTCTCTCTCTCTCTCTCTCTCTCTCTCTCTCTCTCTCTCTCTCTCTGTAACAGCATTGAAAATTTCTTTATTTCCCTTTCTCCTTTTAACAACAAACTCTCTCTCTCTCTCTCTCTCTCTCTCTCTCTCTCTCTCTCTCTCTCTCTCTCTCTCTCTCTTGTTTACCAAATCTATAACTACCCGTCAATCTATCCATCGACCATTCCCTTGTCTATACAGAACCCCATTAAGAAAAGGAATTGCAGGCTTGATTCAAGGAATTTAATTAGCACTGCTCTAAGGTATGAAACACGCTAAGGAAGGCTTGGGGTATGGAATTTCTTTTCAAACAGCAAATGGGAAATGCTTAAGGAATTTTTACACTTCCTTGTTTTGCTTTGATTACGGAGTAGCAGCTCCAATATACACCGTTAAAAATTTGCATTAAAAAACAGTAAATATTTGGCAATATTCATTACTAGATATTTACCGTTTTGAAAACGGATATATTGACGTAAAGGAGTGGTATTACGGTCACCAACCAGTAAAAGATAATGACAGAGTAAGGTAAAATTACGGTCGCCTGTATTTTACTGGAATACGGTTGAGAACAGTATATTTTTAAGGAAAATTCCGGATCAATATTACGTTTTTTTTTTTTTTCTAAAAGTAACGTTATCATAAATAATAATAATAATAATAATAATAATAATAATAATAATGCTATACCCTCTATACCATGGCTTTTCACTGTCTTGGGGTAGAGTTCTCTTGCTTGAGGGTACATACGGGCACACTACTCTATCTTACTTCTCTTCCTCTTGTTTTCTTAAAGTTTTTATAGTTTATATATGAAAGATTTATTTTAATGTTGTTACTGCTCTTGAAATATTTCATTTCTTAGTTTCCTTATTTCCTTTCCTCACTGAGTTATTTTCTCCGTTGGAGCCGTCAGCCTTACAGCATTCTGCTTTTCCAACTAGGGTTGTAGCTTAACAAGCAATAATAATAATAATAGAAATAATAATAATATGGCTTACAGCAGAACAGCTTATAGACGCATGAATGAAATGTATCTTGTATAAATACATCGCATGTTAATTTGCATGTAAGTAGATAACGCCATGATTAGCTAACCCATACTAGTCAGGGGCACCCATACTAGGTTAGTTTACTTTGAGCAATCAGATTGAAGTCTCCCACCATCACCAATCCGCAAAGGCCAGCGTGGTGATATTAACAAACCTTAGGCTTGAATAATGACATGTCTGAGGCCTTTGTCCTGCAGTGCACTAGAAACTCCTGTATTTGTTGCTGTTATTATTGCTTTTTTTTTGCTATGCTATGTGTCTGTATATATATATATATATATATATATATATATATATATATATATATATATATATATATATATATATATACATATATATATATATATTATATATATATATATATATATATATTATATGTATATATATATATTATATATATATATATGTATATATATATATATATATATATATATATATATATATATATATATATATATATATATATATATATATTCGCTCACCAATCATATCGCAGTAATAAAAAAAAAACGAGAAAATATTGACACCTAAACCTTTATATCTCGTTAAACAGAAAGCACACGCAAGATTCGTAACGCAAAATGGATTGATCAAAGATCTTTCCAATTTAATCAATTTCGGTTTAATTTGGTACAAATAATAATGTTTGGTTACAAGTAATTTTGCTTCCACATTCAATTTCCCTTCTCATTTCACGAAATCCAACGGGAAATGAATGCAAATGTTTCAATGGCTATATTTCCCGACGTGAAAGTTAAAAACCTCTCTCTCTCTCTCTCCCTCTGTGTATATATATATATATATATATATATATATATATATATATATATATATATATATATATATATATATATATATATATATATATACATATATATATATGTATATATATATAATATATATATATATATATATATATATATATATATATATACATATATTTATATATATATGTATATATATATATATATATATATATATATATATATATATATATATATATATATATATATATAGAGAGAGAGAGAGAGAGAGAGAGAGAGAGAGAGAGAGAGAGAGAGAGAGAGAGAGAGAGAGAGAGAGAGAGAGAGAGGGGGGGGGGGTTATCACCGAAATTTTGACACTATAAAAAGAGATTTATAACGTAAAAAGTGATTTTATAAAAATTACAAAAAAAATTTCTAGGAAAATATATTTAGAGTCAAATTTCTAGGAAAAATGAAAAAAAAAATCAAATTATAAAAATTAATGTAACTTGTAATGAGGCAAACTCTGTTAAACAATCTGAACCCAACAACGTCGACAAATACAAAATATACAAATAAAAAAAAAATAAATAACAAATACATAAAACATGAAACGTCGAAAGAAGCAAGTAAGACTTGGAAAAAATTACTATATAAATGCAATGGAACTCAATAAAATAATCAGACAAATTATAACCTTTTCTTATGAAGATAAGCTCAATGAATACAAGCAAACAGGTCGAAAACAAATTTCTAAATGAAAATTTAACCGTGCCTACAAAAGTAAATTAATTTATCAAAATTTATCAGTTTCATTAAATACAAATACAGTTTTGAAAATTTAATAGTTTTATAATAAAGATAAATTTATGGAAATGTAATAGCTTCTGAATGTTAAAGATAAACATAAACACATGATAACACATACACACACACACACACATATATACATATATATATATATATATATATATATATATATATATATATATATATATATATATATATATATATATATATATACATACATATATACACAAACACACGCACACACTTATATATATATATATATATATATATATATATATATATATATATATATATATATATATATATATATATATATATAGATATATATATATATATATATATATATATATATATATATATATATATATATATATATATATATATATATATGCGTGTTTGTGTGTATGTGTGTATGCATAAATTCCAGTTCCAATACTACACGAAAGACAGTTTAACAGAAAGATGGAAGGATAGATATAAAACTAAAACTAGATCAAGGAACGACTGATTATGAAATGAAACATTGCTGTCAAAGGATCATGATACTTATCTTATCATTTGATCACATTCACACAGAAGATTTATCTTTTTCATCAACATTACTCTTTCCTTCCAAAACATTGTTGATTTGTGTCAAATGAATAAGATGATGTATCTATACATACACTCATACACACATACATACATACATACATACATACACACACACGTACAGATAGCAATATTTCACTTGATTTAGAGAACTATTCCCAGCTTTGATATCTCTTGAGACAACTTTCTTATCCTGTTCACTACGAGCACATCACCGTGTGAAGTAATTTGCTTAGTTTTTCTGTTTATACGTCATCACAGAGGTTTCTTTATATTCTTAATGTATTTTTAAACCATAAGACCTTGAGGAGGTGTAATAATAACACGAAAGCGCTTGGTCAATTCTTCGTTTCCCTTTGCCTCCTGTTGTCATATATATATATATATATATATATATATATATATATATATATATATATATATATATATATATATGTATATTTATAAATATATATATGTGCATATATATATATGTGTGTGCGCGTGTGTGTGTGTGTGACTGTACCTGTGTTTAATAAAACAACATTGCAACTTAACAATCAAACACATCGTGGTCGAGCTATTTTATCTAGAATTACTAAAGCGTAAAGAACCTTGTTAAAAACCTGCACATAAACTAACCAGCAATTAATTCAATACACAAAATCAAATAAACTCATTAATGAATCCAAACAGAAACCATACCAAGATTTTTCCTATCCAAATTTAATGAATAAGAAATTTGGTCAATTGATAACTGATTACAGAATACAACACTTACCCCGCACTGTAGTACCACAGAGGATCTGAAAAGAATAACAAATAATATTAAGGAAAGTAATTGTAGGTAATAAACAATCATATTTTTGTATGACAGTATTTAGGTTATAATTGTTAGGATATTGTATGATATGGACATATACGTAAAATAGTGGACTCTAAAAATTAGCTAATAGTTTAAATTATAATGCAAATATCTTTTTTTTTTTTAAGTACACGACACCTTTCTTCTGGGATCATAAAAATCACTGGGAAACAT
>NC_090734.1:144652930-144672930 GCF_036898095.1 Palaemon carinicauda
GATTGTGGTCGGGAAGTTCGTATGATTGGCCTTGATTTTAGTGCTGCTTTTGACCGTGTTAATCATGAGGCCCTTGTTTTCAAACTGAAACAGTTGGGAGTGGGTGGGTGGTTTCTTAGCATTATTATTGATTTTTTAAGTAATAGATCTCAAAGAGTTGTTGTTGATGGGCACCATAGTGATTATAGGAATGTGATATCCGGTGTTCCACAGGGTAGTGTTCTTGGCCCATTACTTTTCATACTATATACACATGACATGTGGTTTGGCCTAGAAAACAAGCTTGTTGCATATGCAGATGATGCTACTCTCTTTGCATCAATTCCATCCCCTGAATGTAGATCTAGGGTTGGTGAATCCCTTAATAGAGATTTAGCTAGAATTAGTGCATGGTGCAAATTATGGGGTATGAAGTTGAATCCTAACAAAACTCAAAGTATGATTGTAAGTAGGTCAAGGACGGTGGCTCCTCAACATCCGGATCTCAGTATTGATAATGTTTCTTTAAATATGTATGACTCTTTCAAAATTTTAGGTGTGATTCTCGACAGTAAATTTACTTTTGAGAAACATATAAGGTCTGTGTCTTCTTCAATTGCACAAAAAATATGCTTATTGAGAAAGTCTTTCAAGATTTTCGGTGATCAATCTATTCTGAAGACGTGTTTTAATTCTTTCATTCTACCTTGTTTTGAGTATTGTTCTCCTGTCTGGTCTTCAGCAGCTGATTCTCATCTTAATTTGTTGGACAGAAACTTACGGTCTATTAAATTTCTTATTCCTGATCTAGATATTAATCTCTGGCACCGTCGTTCAATTAGTTCATTATGCATGTTGCATAAGATTTTTCATAACTCTGACCATCCTTTACATTCAGATCTCCCTGGACAATTCTATCCTGTTCGTAATACTAGGCAGGCAGTTAATTCTAATAGCCAGGCCTTCTCCATCACGAGGCTCAATACTACGCAGTACTCTAGAAGTTTTATTCCAGCTGTTACCAAGTTGTGGAATGATCTTCCTAATCGGGTAGTTGAATCAGTAGAACTTCAAAAGTTCAAAGTTGGAGCAAATGCTTTTTTGTTGACCAGGCGGACATGAGTCTTTTATAGTTTATTTATGACATATTTGTTTTTGATGTTGTTAATAGTTTATATATGACATGTCTGTTTTGACGTTGTTACTGTTTTTAGAATGATTTATTGTTAATTTGTTCTCTTCATTTATTTATTTCCTTATTTCCTTTCCTCACTGGGCTATTTTTCCCTGTTGGAGCCCCTGGGCTTATAGCATCTTGCTTTTCCAACTAGGGTTGTAGCTTGGATAGTAATAATAATAATAATAAAGGACACTCCAAAATCAAATCATTGTTCTCTAGTCTTGGGTAGTGCCATAGCCTCTGTACCATGGTCTTCCACTGTCTTAGGTTAGAATTCTCTTGCTTGAGGGTACACTTGGGCACTCTGTTCTATCTTATTTTTCTTCCTTATTTATTAAAGTAATTATAGTTTACATATAAAAGATGTATTTTAATGTTACTATTCTTAATATTTTAATTGTTAATTCCTTCTCTTGAATTTTATTTTCGTATTTCCTTTCCTCACTGGGCTATTTTCCCTGCTGGAGCCCTTGCTTTTCTAATTAGGGTTGTAGCTTGGCAAGTAATAATAATAATAATAAACGGATTTTGAGCGAAGCGAAAAATCTATTTTTGGGTGAGATAGCCATGGCGTCCTGATGGAAGGTTCCTTTTTGGTAGCTTCCTTGGGTAAATAACTACTAAGATATTCCCAGAGAATTTAACCACAGGTTATCACAGAATTCTAACTTCTGGAGCGAGTATCCTAAAGGTTTCCCTTTTAAGACATCGTATATCAACAGGGGACGCATGTATTAACGCACCACATAGCTATCTACACCCCGAACAGAGTTAATGCTTCGGTGTGTAAGGGCTGAGAATAGCTGGGAGCCGTTCCATAGCTAATCTCATCCGTGGCTACTTCTGGTACTCGAGACGTAAGCAAACGGGCGCCATTGCTTAAATGACGTCACGACCGTCTTCATCCTGAAGCCAGTTGCTTGCCGATCACCATGATACAGCAGAGCAGGGTAGGACCTAAAAACTGGACGAAGTAGCAGGGAGGGTCCATCAGGACGCCATGGCTATCTCACCCAAAAATAGATTTTTCGCTTTGCTCAAAATCCGTTTTTTGGGCTCAAGCCATGGCGTCCTGATGGAAGAATACCAGAGAATCAATGTATCGTGGTAGATTTTCCCCTATTAGTAAGTGCCAAGGGCTTTGACAAAATAGCATAGTAATCTTAGTAAAGAACCGTAGGGAAGAATCTTCCAGCCCCCCTTGGCAGTGAAGTTCCCACGGGCCATGCCGACGTCAAAGTGGTATTGAAGGGCTATTCACCCTGATAGAAGAACTTGAAGAACTTGGAGATGAAGCTGAATGTTTGGCATTCGTATAGGAACATTCTGAAAAGTAGACCAGTGGTGGTTGGACACTGTGTACTGAGAAGGTTGGTTTCATCTCCAGGGTATGAAGAGTAAGTATTCGTATTGGAACATTACATAATCAGAGTGAATATAAATTAAGAGTTAGAATCTTAATTTCTCCATGAACCATAAGGAAAAGGGGATAATAAAACTATGACAAGGCATGTATTTCATAGTAAGTAGGAGCTGATTGAGACGCACAGGTAATAAAATAGAAATTTTATTTCACAAATGCAGAAATTAAATGAATTGCAGCAATAAGTAAAGTTCATTTACAGTAATTATAATGTACATAGTAATAAAGACTTGCTCTTGAATCTGAAAAGGAATTTCAAATTTATTAGTAGGCACTCGTTCTCGAGGAACGTTAGTCTTTGATTAAAACACATCATGCTCAGGGCATGCGGCACTTGTGTGACAACTATGACATTTCACCTGGGATAAGAACAGTTATAAAAGCACTAAGTGTTTTCGACATCACTATGTATCACTCGAGGGTCAACATAGGCACCCGAAGAGTTAGAGTCCCAAGTAACTCACTGTTCTATGCAGAGTTAGGTGCAGGTTTCATAACACTACCTGCGGCTACCACAAAATGTTTGACTTCGTGCACTTGTTTCGCATAATGTTTAAAGAAAACGCGCGAGGACTTCCAGCCTGTGAAGCTTTTAAGGCTTTCAAAGTCCATACTCTGAAAGAAATTCAGAGATGATGCAACTTTCCTAGGATCATGACCGGCGGGTGTACTGTCAGGATCCGCTCTGCGAATGAAGTAGGTGATTTTCGCTCTTAATTGTTTCAGTGACAGGTCGCTGCCCGATGTTTCTCCTTTGAAGAGTTGGCCTCCACCAAAGTTCGAAGTTCTGCGAAGATAGACCTTGAGGCTCTCTACTGGGCATAAAGAGACATCTTCCTTCAGGGGGCATATTCTCCAGGGGCCCCATCTTTTGGTGGGTAATTCGTTTTTGGCGAGAAACGTCGGATCAGGGGAGAGGGTAATGTCTCCTGTATCAGTAAACAGGATGTGACCCTCTTCTCTTGATAATGCCACTATTTCGCTGACTCGGGCTCCCGAAGCAAGAGCAAAGAGATATATAACTTTCTGAGTCAGATCCTTGAGAGGTCATGAATCATTATCCAAGTTGGAGGCGAAATGGAGCACCTTGTCTAGTGACCAGGAGATCGGTTTCGGTGGGGGTGCTGGGCGTAGACGAGCACATGCTTTCGGTAGTTTATTGAAGATGTCGCTGGACAGATCAATTTGGAAGGCATACAGAATTGGTCTGGTCAAGGCCGATTTGCAGGTTGAAATCGTATTGGCTGCTAATCCTTGTCCATGAAGGTGAATGAAGAAGGACATGCAGAAATCAATTGTGATTTCTTTAGGATTTTTTGTCTTGACGAAAGAGACCCATTTTCTCCAGGATGATTCGTATTGCCGTCTTGTGGATTCGGTCTTGTATTCCTCGAGGAAGTCTAGACTTTTCTTCGAGATCCCAAACCTCTTCTTTGCGGCTAAGGAGAGAAAATCATGAGATGAAGGTCCTTGATTTTCGATGATGAAGCGAAGACAGTCGACTTCTGTACTTGTTGGGAGAGAACTGGGCCCGGGAGAGGGATCAGCTTGGGCTGCAGCTCCAGGACCAGGGGGTACCAGTTGCTCCGGGGCCACTTGGGAGCCACTAGGGCCGCTGTCCCTTTGAAGGTTCTCAGTTTGGAGAGGACTTTCAGCAGAAGGTTGGTGGGAGGGAACAGGTAGATCTTGGACCATCTGTTCCAGTCCAGTGACATGGCATCCATTGCTTCTGCCTTGGGGTCCTCGTATGGGGCCACATACCGAGGAAGTTGATTGTTGTCGCTCGTTGCGAAGAGATCTATCTGAAGTTCTGGGACTTGGTGAGAGATGAAGGAGAATGATCTTGCGTCTAGAGACCATTCCGACTCTATCGGGTTTGTTCGAGATAGAGCATCCGCTGTCACGTTGCGGAATCCTTGTAGGTGAACTGCAGACAGGTGCCACTTCTTCTTCTCTGCCAGACGGAAGATTGGGAGAAGCACCTGATTTATCTGGGGCGATCTTGAGCCTTGGCGATTGAGACATCGAACTACCACCGAGTTGTCTAGGGTTAGACGAATGTGGATCGAGGGAGGCGGGGATAGTTTCTTCAGAGTTAGAAGGACCGCCATGGCCTCCAAGATGTTGATGTGGAACGTCTTGAACAGGGGAGACCAGGTGCCTTGAGCCTGTTTTTGGTGGGAGTGACCTCCCCAACCCTCCAGCGAAGCGTCCGTGTGGATGTTGAGTGATGGAGGTGGGTGTTGAAGAGGAATGGACCTTTTCAGGGCCTTTGCTTCCGACCACGGCTTGAGGAGAAGTCGAAGTCTGTTTGGGAGCCGTCTCTTGAGGTCTCTTCGAGCGATGGATGCAGAACGTCTCCAGACTCCCGCGGCATCCTTTAGCTGTGCACGAAGCACTGGGTTTGTTACTGAGGCGAACTGTAGAGAGCCTAGAACTCGTTCCTGCTGGCGTCTTGAAATCCGTTTGGATTTTAGTAATCGCTTGACAGACCCTGCTATTTCCTTCCTTTTCTTCTGGGGGATGGAAAGGCGGTGTGACTGAAGGTTCCATTGGATTCCTAACCACTGGAACTTCTGAGCTGGAGAGAGGCGAGATTTCTTCTCGTTTATCTTGAATCCCAGGTGTTCTAGGTACTGGGTGACTTTGTTGCAGGATTTTACACAATCCTCGGGCGATGGAGCCCAAACTAGCCAGTCGTCGAGGTAGGCCATCACCTGGACGTTTCGGAGGCGGAGCTGTTGTACTATGGCGTCCGCCAGCTTTGTGAAGATCCGAGGGGCCACATTGAGGCCGAAGGGCATGGCCCTGAAGGCGTAACTTTTCCTTTGGAGTCGAAATCCTAGGTAGGAGGAAGCGTGATGGTTCATTGGAACATGCCAGTAGGCATCCGCCAGGTCTATGGAGACCGTGTAGGAACCTCGAGGCAGAAGGGTCCTTATTTGTTGAAGAGTCAGCATTTTGAACTTGTCGTTCGCTATGAACTTGTTGAGGGGGGATAAGTCCAGAATGACTCTGAGTTTGTCGGAGTCTTTCTTGGGGACACAAAACAGTCTTCCTTGGAACCTGGTGGACTTTACCTTCCTTATCACCTTCTTGTTCAAGAGATCTAGGACATATTCTTCCAGAAGGGGGGTTGATTTTTGGAAGAACTGCTGGAATGTTGGGGGTGGTTGAGTCCAACTCCAGCCTAGACCCTTCTTGACGATGCTGTGTGCCCAGGGATCGAAGGTCCAACGATCCTGGAATTGGCGGAGTCTTCCTCCCACCGGAAGCACTTCATTGCTTCTGGTGTCCCGAGGGCTTGCTGCCTCGGCCGCTAGCTCCCTTTCCTCCTCTGCCTCTGGAAGGACGGCGAGACGCGTCTCTGCCTGCACCTCTGTTTGAGCCTCTACCTTTGGGACGAAAGGTAGTCGTCTGTTGCTCGAAAGCAGGGGTGAAGACCGGTGACTGTGACAACACCGGTTGGGTGACCAGTTGAAAGGTCTGTTGTGGCTGAGCTGCCACTTGGGAGGTAGCGGGTCCCGGAAACTGACGTCTTGGTTGACGTTGCTGGGGTTTCTGTTTTGAGGCTTTCCTCTTAGGTTGAGGTCCGTCGTCCTGAGAGGGTTTTCTCTTCTTTGACATGCCCCATTTGTGGAGAAGGTTCCTATTCTCCGTGGCGGCTTTGTCAGTGATCTCCTTCACAAGGTCAGAAGGAAAGAGGTGTTTGCCCCAGATGTTGGAGGAAATCAGCCTCCGGGGTTCATGTTTCACAGTGGCACCTGCGAACACGAATTCACGACAGGCTCTCCGAGCCTTCATGAAGTGGTACAAGTCCTTCATCAGGGTTGCCATATGGAATTTGGCAAGTACCATGTAGTGGTCTGGTACTCTGGTGTCACAGGCCATAATTTCAAGTTGGACTTGGTGGGACATGGATGCTGCGAGCCTCTCCTTCGTATCTTGTTCCCGACGAAGGAGGTGATCGTTGAGCTTCGGGAGGTCTTCATTAAACTGACGTCCGGCGACATCAGGATCTAGCTTTCCCACGACGAAAGTATGCTGGATGTCCTTCCAGTGTCGAGCGTCAGGGGGAGTAACTATGGAGAAGGGTCTGCACTCCTCCAGTGCAGGGCAGGCTTTCCCCTCTTCCACAGCTTTAAGGCACATAGCGAAGGCCTTTTCCATGAATGGAAGTACCGCATCTTCAGGTGCGACGTAGGTAGGGTGCTTCTTGCTCAGGGCCGGAAGCTTAGAGCAGGTAAAACCCCTACTCTTGAACGTGTTGGCTAGCATAGCCTGGGCCTTCGCGAGATCGAACACTATCTCTTCCTTCGGTTCGGTCTCTTCTTTAGAGGCAGGTTCAGAACGAAGTCGGACGTAACAGTCCGGGTAGGCCTCAAAATTGGGGAAGAATTCCACATCTTCCAGGGGAACCGAGCCGATCTTGTCGCTGACAAAGATTCTGCCGGTCGCTATCACCATATGCTCAGCATACCTCCATGGGTTGGCATGAGAGCAAGCGGGGAGATCCTTAACCGAGATCTTCTTCGGTTCTTTGGATCCTATCATGGACCTGATGAACTCCTGATTCTCCTTTAACTTGTCGTTCATGACGGCTTTAATCAACCGGAGCATTTCCTGAGTGGATGATGAGGGTTCTGGGGTCGTGGAGGTAGACGGGAGAGACACTTCCGTCGGTGTAGGAGTAGGGGCGGAGATGGAAGGAGGAGCGATCTCTTGCTCCGACTCGGCGTATTCCACCTGGTCTTCTTCTTCTTCAGCTCCTTGAGCCATGAGGGTCTTCTCTGTACCCTCCGAGACATCCGACATGTGTTCGTCATCATCGGAATCTAGGCGGCAATCGTGCATGGACTGGGCCATGACTACATCAGGTTCCACCGTAATTTGGACAGTGGGGATCAAATCCTTGGGCACCACAGAATCAGGGGAGGCCTTTGGGAACAGCAGTGACCTCAATTCTTCAGTGGCCAGGTACGGTCCAGTGGTATTCTTCTGGAAGCCACGCACCCATTTGCGTAGCTTCTCTCGAGCAATGTCCCTGATCTCCGCTGAGGGAGAGTTATGGAAGCCATCAGCTATGTGAGCCTGGCAGACCGTACAGTTCAGCGGGTCCCAGAATTTCAAATCCCCTTTCTTGTTAGCACAAGGGGCGTGAGTCCTGCAAGCCGTATGCCCGTAGAAGTGCGGGCGTTTCACAGCGCAGAAGTCGAAGTCACACTTCATCTGCTCCTCCTGTGGAAGAAAGAGAAAATGAGTATGGGGGGAGTCATAAGAATGGCTCTTAATCTAAGTTAATATTAATCATTAATTTTTAACTTAATGAAGGGTGTGATGCATAGAGATTGAAGTAGTAAAGAAAACATACTCCATGCATCCCGCCCGGCTGGCTACCGCAAGCTTTACCCTTGGATAATCCGAGATGGCCGAAGGCACAGGATAGTATTCCTTAGAAGTCCATAGGGCAATGGAATTCCATGGAAAATGCCAAGGATAAGTTTGGGACCGAGGCCACTCAGTCCCAAATTAGGGGGCTAACAGGTCCCTTAGGGTAACTGCTTCCGGCAACCAGCCACGCTAAGATGCACGCAGCAAGCTGGAATTTTGAAGAATGCAAAGAGACAGCATGATTACTAATAGAACAGTACCAAGGCACTGATCTAAGAGCGTAAACAGGCCATCTCTTTGCAGTGTAGGGCTATCAGTATTCATATGATAGCTAGTAGAAGGGGGTGCAAGTAGTCTTGACGCCTCCGGGTGGTTCCGGCAGACCTCCGGCACGCCGGAGGCCGCTCCAGCAGAGTTTCTGGCATTAGAACAGACAATATGTAAGTCAAGAGTAATACCAGGGTGGCGGCCGCCGGCACAACGGCGGCACGCCGGCAGAGGGGCGGAAGCTCCGGCAGTCGGAGGATGCCGGATTGGTGACTGGGATAAGGATGGTTATAACGGAACCAGGTTGCCGGTAGTGGATGCCGGTACTCCGATGGCCGACCGGCAGGCGGACGGTGAAGCTAGGAGGAAGGAGGAGAGCCATCGGCAGGAGCCGGCGGCGGTCGGCAGTCCCCCGGCACGCGGGGGGCTGGCGGCATGAGGGTAAGGGGAGAGTCACCAAGGTAGGAGGCGGGAATCGCCGACAGTGGAGGCGGCAAGGGACCGGCACCCGGATAGAGAGAGAGACAGGGGGAGGGATGTAAGAAGTCCAGTCATGGACTCCCAGACATCCCCCCCTGAGAGGGTGTACCCATGATAGAGGCTGGCTCTATCACCCAGAAGCAGGGGTCTCAGAGGACCGGGAGCTAGGGTAGCCCAAGGGAGGGCTAGAGGACACCCAAAGAGGGGGAGACCTCTACATGCAGAACACATCCAGTGGCTAACCCCATAGGACGCTATGAAGGGTATATGTATCAGAGCGGACTGCACATAGAAGCTCAAGGTAGCCCTATCACTCCACCCTAAGGAGGAGTTGTAGGACAGGGGACAGATGGGTATAGACTAACCTAAGTGTAGGCTAGGCTATACAAGAGATAGGTGGGGAGGGGAGAAGAGAAGAGTCTTCCATGGAAGGGGTTCTGTACCAGAGTGGCCACTAGGGAAAGGGAGGACACTCCCTAACCTAAAATAAGGCACCCTGGCTGAAACGGTGCATGGGTACAGTTTCAGCAGGGGACAGAATAACCTTTCCAAACCCTAACCTAGAGCAGGGCTAAAAGCCCTGAACTAGGAAAGGTAGAAGACATATCGCTATCGCAGGACAGTCATAGACTAGTCCTAGCCATAGAGGAAGGGCTAGCCGTTCCTCACTCTCGGACGCAACCCTAAGGGGGGTTCATTCCCTTAGGGAGGACTGAGAGGCGATAATATACTCCGTTAGGCGCTTGATCCCTTTACTTAGTAAGGGAATCAAGGCTAAACAGAGGGAATGCCAAGGGCAGGGGGATGAAGGAAGCATATAGGGGTCCTACAAGTAGGTTAGGTTAGGAAGGGACACTAACTAACCTATCCCCTATATGGTCCCTGAAGGCGAAAAACACTTGCATCACAGTCGAAAGTATTGTAAAATAATGCCACTATCTTCATAACTTAGCCTAGGATCACTAATAAAATCATGCATGAACACTGATATATAGGCGCTCTGGCCTGGGGGCTATAGTAGCCGACTGGTATGAGGTCAATCGATGACCGATAAAAAGCGTCAAAACACGATATAAAAGTTCCTAGCTATGAAGACTAAATAAACTAATATTATCGATTAGTAAATGAGGCCGGAAGCGTTGTTGTGGCTAACTAAATAAGGCAGGCATAACAACAACGACGCCATAAAATGGCGGGTCCAGTAGAAGCACAGCTCTGCCACAAAACAACAATTATCTCGGAAAGTAATATTTACTTTACGGTCAGAGCTTTACTAAACAATACTGGAACCTTGTACTCAACTTTCCAGAAGAAGGCGAGGCCGAAGGTAGCGACATAACGTAGATGCAAAGCGATAAGTAATGCACAGGGAAAATCCGTCTAAGTAGGGCGAGCTACTGAACAAAGGATGAAGACGGTCGTGACGTCATTTAAGCAATGGCGCCCGTTTGTTTACGTCTCGAGTACCAGAAGTAGCCACGGATGAGATTAGCTATGGAACGGCTCCCAGCTATTCTCAGCCCTTACACACCGAAGCATTAACTCTGTTCGGGGTGTAGATAGCTATGTGGCTCGTTAATACATGCGTCCCCTGTTGATATACGATGTCTTAAAAGGGAAACCTTTAGGATACTCGCTCCAGAAGTTAGAATTCTGTGATAACCTGTGGTTAAATTCTCTGGGAATATCTTAGTAGTTATTTACCCAAGGAAGCTACCAAAAAGGAACCTTCCATCAGGACGCCATGGCTTGAGCCCAAAAATAATAATAATAATAATAATACACCATTACTTGCCCTTACTGCAGATCCTCCACAACGTTTACACATCAATATAAACACACATTTATAGGCACACAACCATTGTAGCATTATATAAAAGAGTAATTTCCATCCAAACGACAATCAGGACTAATCAGGACTGAACACTCAAACTGTAATGGTAGAAGAGAATACAACCAACTGGCTCCACCAAAGCTCCGTCATTAACAAACTCGATTTCGGTTATTTGCCAACCGAGTTAGGCAAGTTCTGGCAAGATCAGCTCGAGGAAGAGAGCGTATTTTCAATTCTTACTTATTATAAGAGGTTTTGTCTTACTCTCAGTTATGTTGATGCTGTATTACTATTATTATTACTAGCTAAGTTACCATCCTACTTGGGAAAGCAGGATGCTGTAAGCCAAAGGGCTCCAACAGGGAAAAATAGCCTAGTGAGGAAAGGATATACGGATATAAATAAACTACAAGAGAAATAATGAACAATTAATATAAAATATTTTAAGAACAGTACCAACTAGATCGTTAATATTAAAAGAGATTTTTTTTCAGTCCGTTCAACATAAAAACATTTACCGTATGTTTTGAACTTTTGAAGTTCCACTGATTCAACTGTAGTGTATAGTGTTAGGCTAATTTTTAACGATAAGTGATCCGAAAGATGAAGTCAGTATGATGAAAAAAATGTGGAAGAGGCAAATAAACTGGTGTAATACAGACGACTACTAATTTTTTTGGATGGAAAGACGAAAATAATTCACGTGAATACTGTAAACGTGGGCCTAATCGGCTAATACTTTGATTACTGACTATGGTATCTCTAGACCTATAATTAAGGATAGACTAATTATCTAAGACGTAAATATCAATTGTTCTGTAAAAGTCTTTCAAATAACAATTCATGCTTGTTGTATGTAGTACTAAATTTCAAAGTTTCACCCTCATCTACATAAACTTAATTAATCAACTACTAAAGAAGACCTTATAAAGAAAATATTAAGTATTATTATTAGCAACTCCATGTACTCCAAAGTTCATTTTAAAAAGTAACAATTTAAGTTTGTTCGATTTAAGCCTAATCGTAAAATGCTGTCCTAATCAACTAAATATACATAGCTGGTAGACACTGCTCGTCTATTGACCTAGCATTAATAAAATGAGCTTAATGATATTAGATTAAACATCTAAGATGTATATCTACATTACTTTAATTCTAAAAGCAGCTACCTAAGTTTGTTGGATATTTGACTAATTTTCAAAAAAGTGCATAAGCTCAATATATCTATATACAAAAATCTCAAGCAGTCTCTCTGTAACTTTCCAATTATACAGCCTAGTCCTATGCCACACATCATCAAAGAAATGTATTTCTGCAACTTTAATTATCAATTATATTGTTATGATTTTGGTTGTTGTAATTAATGATATTGCACTGTTATTGAAATATCAACAATCTAAGTAAAAAGGAATCATTATTAGACTACGAAGTCTTGTGTGATAAAACTCTGGTTAGTAGGTTAGTAGTTTGTAGCTCCAAACCTAGTTGGAAAAACAGGATGCTATAAGCACAAGGGCTCCAACAGTCAAAAGTAGCCCCGTGAGGAAAGGAACTAAGGAAATGCACTACAATAGAAGTAATGAACAATTAGAATAACATATTCTAAGAACAGTAAGAGCATCAAAATAGATCTTTCATAAATAAGCTATACAGCTGATTTCAATTAGCCAGAAAATTCAATTCAGGATTTTTTTGTTAATGCACCACTTCTAGTCACGTTTCAAAGCAGTAATAGTAGTCTATCTATCTATTCACCAAGGCACTTCCCCCAATTCTAGGCCGGGGGGGGGGGGGTAGCCGACATCATACAAAGGAACAAAAGGGGACCTTTCCTCTCTCCGCTCCTCCCACCCTGACGAGAGATTCAGCCGAGTTTGGCTGGAACTTCTAGGGTGCTACAGCTCCCCCTCCCCCGATATCCAATAGAAGATTTAGTATTTCTATGTTTAACCCCTACTAGGCTTAATGGTATAATTTATAACTGATAACAAAATAGAATAAAAAAAAAATAAAATAGTAGTACTGGTGTTTGGATCGTATGCCTATAATGAGCTGATAAGACCATTTACAATAGTAATAGTGGTGATGTAATAGGGAGTTAGATTAATTTAGATTTTAGGATATCTCTTACTTTCATGGAGGTATGTGCGCTCCTATATAAGTGATAAGTGATAACTGTAGTAATGTTTAGCACATGAAATGTAGTTGTAGTGATGCTACTATATATTAGTCGTAGTACAGTAGTAGTGGTTGTATTATTATTATTATTATTATTATCATTATTATTATTATTATTAGTAGTAGTAGTAGTAGTAGTAGGAAGAAAAGTGGATAATGATAATAATAATAATAATAATAATAATAATAATAATAATAATAATAATAATCTCCTCCTACGCCTATTAAGGCAAAGGGCCTCGTTTAGATTTCGCCAGTCTTCTGTATCTTGAGCTTTTAATTAGACTTCTCCACTCATCATCACCCACTTCACGTTTCATAGTTTTCAGCCATGTAGGCCTGAGTCTTCCAACACTTCTAGTGCCTTGTGGAGCCCAGTTAAACGTTTGATGAACTATATCTCTTGAGGAGCGTGAAGAGCATGCTTAAACCATCTCCATCTACTCCTCACCATGATCTCATCCACATATGGCACTTCAGTAATCTCTCTTATAGTTTCATTTCTAATCCTGTCCTGCCATTCAACTCCCAATATTCTCCTTGGGGTTTTGCTCTCAAATCTACAAAATCTATTGGAGATTGTTTCATTGTCATACCACGACTCGTGTCCATACAGTAAGACCAATCTCACTAAACTGATATATAGCCTGACTTTTATATATAATTTTAGGCGATTTGATTTCCAAATTTTACTTAACCTAGCCATTGTCTGATTTGCAAAGTTTTAATTCTAAAGACCCTGTATTGGAAATCATAGTTCCTAAATAATAAATTATACATTAACCCTTTCTCCTTCCAATGAAATTTCATCTTCCATTGCATACTCCGTTCTCATCATCTCTGTCTTTTGTCTATTTATCTTGAGTCCAACCTCTTGTGATATTTCATGCATTCTGGTAAGCAAGCTTTGCAATTCCTGTGGTGTTCTGCAAATCAGGACAGCATCATCAGCATATTCTAAGACAGCTAATTTCCTATTACCACTTCAGTCCAATCTCTCTCCACTATCTCCAACAATTATACACATTACAAAATCCAAGAGGAGGATAAATAACATAGGTGACAACACATTCCCTTTTAGTACTCCGCTGTTCACTGGAAATTCATTTGATAGTCCACTTAATCTCGTGCAGTTTTTCCCGTTATGTAAATAATAGGACTAAAAACTGGTGCAACCTTGCTCTGCCCAGGCATAAACCGAACGTGATTTGAACATGTACTGTACATACGTCGACACTTCACCTCTACCTGCTAATAGGTCGAGGAGTTTTCAGCTTCAGCGGACAAAATCAGGTCAGTGTTTACTGTCCTATTATTGAGGGTCGTTTCAATTCTGGTCAAGTTTTGCTTTCAAATTCTGGTGAATTTTTGCTTTCTGATGTACGATTTGGTGCTTTTTGTTTGTTTGTTTGTTATTTTTTTCTTCTCTCTTTTATGAAATTTGCACTTTAATATAGATTGACAGTATCCTTAACAGCAATAATTTTGTAATAAAACCTCTTGATTGTGATACATAGAGTTCCGATTTGGTGCTTTTCTTGTTTGTTTGTTTTTTCTCTCTCTTTTATATTTCAACATTATATACATTGGCAGTATGCTTAACAATATTTTTTTGTAATAAATACGTTTTATCTGAATTATTCATAACTTCTCATATAGTTTTTTTTTATTTCCGTATTTCCTTTCCTCACTAGGCTATTTTCTCGGTTGGAGGCCTTGGGCTTATAGCATCCTGCTTTTCCATCTTGACCAGAAAAGGAAAAGTTATCAGTGTTTTTTTTTTATTGTTCATTGTTATGATATCTAAATCTTTCTAACTAAAAATGGAAAAAAGCTTATCCATTGTCTAAGGCAGCTACAAAGGACCGCACTTTATACACTTCACAGTCTATAATATTCTTTTAATTCACTTCATCGGGTATCATAACGGTAGGAGATGACGATAGAAGTTACCAGTTAGTGAAATGGCAGAACTAACAAAACTTCAGTACTATTCCATTAAAATGAGGACAGATTTGTATTAGTAGTACAAAAGTGTGAAAAAAAAAAAAAAAAAAAAAAAAAAAAAAAAAAAAAAAAAAAAAAAAAAAAAAAAAAAAAAGGCTGGACATTTTTTCTGAACTTCCAAAAACGCAGGATAGAAGTTGAAAAAGCAGTGCTCTGGTTACATAATATAACACAATAACGTAAACTATAATTATCATTCCATTGGTATGTTATCTATTTGCTATGCCAATATCAACCGTATCGATGAAAAATGTTTTTTGTAAACACACAATTGCCACCTTCATGTGACCCTTTGAGGGTCTATAAATACCCGAGTCCTGTAAAGAAAAAAAGGGTTGGTCGTTAGGAAGCTGCCTTTACCATTAGCTCTTCCTCTGCCCACGTCGCAAAAGCATTAAAAAAGCGGCTAGATATTTTTATGAAACAGATCACTGAGAAAAAGAGAGACTTTACGCACTATCCCACTTGTAAAGAGAGCTTGAATGAGAGAGAAAAAAAATTCATCTGCCTTAAAAGAAAAATTGCAATGAGGCCATCAAATTTCTAAATGAGGAATTCGCAAATAGATTCAACGACTTCCATGATTTAATGGCGAAAACTCAAATGTTTCAGAACTCTCTCGGTGTGTTTAAAGGTTTAAAGGTCACCCATGAACGGCGGGGGCAAGGGAGAGTGACATTACCCTATCGAGCAGGACAATACCCTGGAGACTAACCATATAAAAATGCGGCATATTATCTATTTATCCATCTATCTATAGATAGATATATAGATAGGTAGATGGATATATATATATATATATATATATATATAGTTTCCTAAAATTTTAGCAACAATATATTGATGTCAGAAGCCTAATTCCCCTTTCAAACAGGGACCCCTAATTCCCTTATGAAATAACAACCGTAATCCCCTATTGAAACAGCGAGCCTTAATTCTCTTTTCAAACAGGGAGCCCTCATTCCCATTTCAAACAGGGACTTGTGATTCCTGTCTGAAACAGGGACTCCTAATTCCCTTATGAAACAGCAGCTATAATTCCTTTCTGAAACAGCTATTCCTAATTCCCTTTATGAAAGAGCAGTTATAATTCTTTTCTGAAACAGGGACTCCTAATTTCCTTATGAAACAGCAGCTATAATTCCTTTCTGAAACAGGGATTCCCAATTCCCTTATGAAACAGCAGTTATAATTCTTTTCTGAAACACGGACTCCTAATTCCCATATGAAACAGCAGCTATAATTCCTTTCTGAAACAGGGATTCCCAATTCCCTTATGAAACAGCAGTTATAATTCTTTTCTGAAACACGGACTCCTGATTCCCATATGAAACAGCAGCTATAATTCCTTTCTGAAACAGGGATTCCTAATTCCCTTATGAAACAGCAGCTATAATTCCTTTCTGAAACAGGGATTCCTAATTCCCATATGAAACAGCAGCTATAATTCCTTTCTGAAACAGGGATTCCCAATTCCCTTATGAAACAGCAGTTATAATTCTTTTCTGAAACACGGACTCCTGATTCCCATATGAAACAGCAGCTATAATCCTTTCTGAAATAGGGATTCCCAATTCCCTTATGAAACAGCAGTTATAATTCTTTTCTGAAACAGGGACTCCTGATTCCCATATGAAACAGCAGCTATAATTCCTTTCTGAAACAGGGATTCCCAATTCCCTTATGAAACAGCAGTTATAATTCTTTTCTGAAACAGGGACTCCTGATTCCCATATGAAACAGCAGCTATAATTCCTTTCTGAAACAGGGATTCCTAATTCCCATATGAAACAGCAGCTATAATTCCTTTCTGAAACAGGGATTCCCAATTCCCTTATGAAACAGCAGTTATAATTCTTTTCTGAAACAGGGACTCCTAATTCCCTTATGAAACAGCAGCTATAATTCCTTTCTGAAACAGCTATTCCTAATTCCCTTTATGAAAGAGCAGTTATAATTCTTTTCTGAAACAGGGACTCCTAATTTCCTTATGAAACAGCAGCTATAATTCCTTTCTGAAACAGGGATTCCCAATTCCCTTATGAAACAGCAGTTATAATTCTTTTCTGAAACACGGACTCCTGATTCCCATATGAAACAGCAGCTATAATTCCTTTCTGAAACAGGGATTCCCAATTCCCTTATGAAACAGCAGTTATAATTCTTTTCTGAAACACGGACTCCTGATTCCCATATGAAACAGCAGCTATAATTCCTTTCTGAAACAGGGATTCCTAATTCCCTTATGAAACAGCAGCTATAATTCCTTTCTGAAACAGGGATTCCTAATTCCCATATGAAACAGCAGCTATAATTCCTTTCTGAAACAGGGATTCCCAATTCCCTTATGAAACAGCAGTTATAATTCTTTTCTGAAACACGGACTCCTGATTCCCATATGAAACAGCAGCTATAATCCTTTCTGAAACAGGGATTCCTAATTCCCATATGAAACAGCAGCTATAATTCCTTTCTGAAACAGGGATTCCCAATTCCCTTATGAAACAGCAGTTATAATTCTTTTCTGAAACACGGACTCCTGATTCCCATATGAAACAGCAGCTATAATTCCTTTCTGAAACAGGGATTCCTAATTCCCTTATGAAACAGCAGCTATAATTCTTTTCTGAAACAGGGACTCCTGATTCCCATATGAAACAGCAGCTATAATTCCTTTCTGAAACAGGGATTCCTAATTCCCTTATGAAACAGCAGCTATAATTCCTTTCTGAAACAGGGATTCCTAATTCCCATATGAAACAGCAGCTATAATTCCTTTCTGAAACAGGGATTCCCAATTCCCTTATGAAACAGCAGTTATAATTCTTTTCTGAAACACGGACTCCTGATTCCCATATGAAACAGCAGCTATGATTCCTTTCTGAAACAGGGATTCCTAATTCCCTTATGAAACAGCAGCTATAATTCCTTTCTGAAACAGGGATTCCTAATTCCCATATGAAACAGCAGCTATAATTCCTTTCTGAAACAGGGATTCCCAATTCCCTTATGAAACAGCAGTTATAATTCTTTTCTGAAACACGGACTCCTGATTCCCATATGAAACAGCAGCTATAATTCCTTTCTGAAACAGGGATTCCTAATTCCCTTATGAAACAGCAGCTATAATTCCTTTCTGAAACAGGGATTCCTAATTCCCATATGAAACAGCAGCTATAATTCCTTTCTGAAACAGGGATTCCCAATTCCCTTATGAAACAGCAGTTATAATTCTTTTCTGAAACACGGACTCCTGATTCCCATATGAAACAGCAGCTATAATCCTTTCTGAAATAGGGATTCCCAATTCCCTTATGAAACAGCAGTTATAATTCTTTTCTGAAACAGGGACTCCTGATTCCCATATGAAACAGCAGCTATAATTCCTTTCTGAAACAGGGATTCCCAATTCCCTTATGAAACAGCAGTTATAATTCTTTTCTGAAACAGGGACTCCTGATTCCCATATGAAACAGCAGCTATAATTCCTTTCTGAAACAGGGATTCCTAATTCCCATATGAAACAGCAGCTATAATTCCTTTCTGAAACAGGGATTCCCAATTCCCTTATGAAACAGCAGTTATAATTCTTTTCTGAAACAGGGACTCCTAATTCCCTTATGAAACAGCAGCTATAATTCCTTTCTGAAACAGCTATTCCTAATTCCCTTTATGAAAGAGCAGTTATAATTCTTTTCTGAAACAGGGACTCCTAATTTCCTTATGAAACAGCAGCTATAATTCCTTTCTGAAACAGGGATTCCCAATTCCCTTATGAAACAGCAGTTATAATTCTTTTCTGAAACACGGACTCCTGATTCCCATATGAAACAGCAGCTATAATTCCTTTCTGAAACAGGGATTCCCAATTCCCTTATGAAACAGCAGTTATAATTCTTTTCTGAAACATGGACTCCTGATTCCCATATGAAACAGCAGCTATAATTCCTTTCTGAAACAGGGATTCCTAATTCCCTTATGAAACAGCAGCTATAATTCCTTTCTGAAACAGGGATTCCTAATTCCCATATGAAACAGCAGCTATAATTCCTTTCTGAAACAGGGATTCCCAATTCCCTTATGAAACAGCAGTTATAATTCTTTTCTGAAACACGGACTCCTGATTCCCATATGAAACAGCAGCTATAATCCTTTCTGAAACAGGGATTCCCAATTCCCTTATGAAACAGCAGTTATAATTCTTTTCTGAAACAGGGACTCCTGATTCCCATATGAAACAGCAGCTATAATTCCTTTCTGAAACAGGGATTCCCAATTCCCTTATGAAACAGCAGTTATAATTCTTTTCTGAAACAGGGACTCCTGATTCCCATATGAAACAGCAGCTATAATTCCTTTCTGAAACAGGGATTCCTAATTCCCATATGAAACAGCAGCTATAATTCCTTTCTGAAACAGGGATTCCCAATTCCCTTATGAAACAGCAGTTATAATTCTTTTCTGAAACACGGACTCCTGATTCCCATATGAAACAGCAGCTATAATTCCTTTCTGAAACAGGGATTCCTAATTCCCTTATGAAACAGCAGCTATAATTCTTTTCTGAAACAGGGACTCCTGATTCCCATATGAAACAGCAGCTATAATTCCTTTCTGAAACAGGGATTCCTAATTCCCTTATGAAACAGCAGCTATAATTCCTTTCTGAAACAGGGATTCCTAATTCCCATATGAAACAGCAGCTATAATTCCTTTCTGAAACAGGGATTCCCAATTCCCTTATGAAACAGCAGTTATAATTCTTTTCTGAAACAAGGACTCCTGATTCCCATATGAAACAGCAGCTATAATTCCTTTCTGAAACAGGGATTCCCAATTCCCTTATGAAACAGCAGTTATAATTCTTTTCTGAAACAGGGACTCCTGATTCCCATATGAAACAGCAGCTATAATTCCTTTCTGAAACAGGGACTCCTAATTCCCTTATGAAATAGCAGTTATATTTCCTTGCTGAAACACAGACTCCTAATTCCCCTTTGAAACCGCAACCTTAATTTCCTTTTGAACCAGGTACCCGTAATTTTATTTTCAAACGGGGACCCCAATTCCATTTTGAAAGAGTTACCTTAACTCCCTTTTTAAGCAGGGATCCCCAATTCTTTTTTCAAATAGGTACCCCTAATTCCCATTTTAAACAAGGATCCTTAATAATAGTCTCATGATACAACAGCCGTAATTCCTTTCTCAAATATGGATTCTTAATTCCCGTTTGAAACAGCACACCTAATTCCCTTTTGAAA
>NC_090734.1:144677930-144695430 GCF_036898095.1 Palaemon carinicauda
CTTATATGGTAAAAGTTTTATTATTAATTTTCACATTTAAAATAAACTTTAGGTTATTAGAATTTCATTTCATAAAGAACGCAGTCGTGCTTACCCTCTTAAAAAGCACGCTTAAAAGAAGACGACCTTAGGTACCCCAGGCTCCTGACCACCTTTAACATGAATTATGAAAGATCATCAAGGTTTTAAAGGATACTCATTAGCGGCAAAAGCATGTGTAAGATCATTGTTCTGTCGTACGATGTTCTCAAGATCGAATACAAAACATACTGGAGGCGCAATCAGTAGAACGCAGACCTCCGTTGCGGCAGCTTATTTCTCGACCTTGACCTTTGACCTTAACATGTACTGATTGGCGTGGATTTTCATGCACTCAAATAAGAGCCAAGTTTGAAATCTCTGTGACAACGATGTCCAAACTTACGGCTGATTACATGAATTGGATATTTTGAATTACGAACACTAAAGGAATTCTCACTATGAAAAGAAGATGTATACAGATTTCCTTTTCAATCTCATCCGCCCTTTTCCTTTTATTGCTGTGTATATGCTTGAATTTTTCAAACAATGTAAAACCAGCTTTACAACTTTCATTTTACAATGCAAAAATAAATAAGTAAATGTTTGACCTAAGGTTCGGCTTCCCGTGTCTTTGAGGAAAACGTTTATTGACAGAATACCCACCAGTTTCGCTTATTTATTTACAAGTTCCTGCAGAGCTTTCAGAATTCCCCTGCGTAGCAATTAAAGAATTCCCTCGTTTGAATAGCGAACAATTCACCTTTCATCCAACGGTAGCTGCAGGTACTCACTCCTCTGAGTTTGTTGTGGATTTTGAAAAATACTTTCAACTGCACATGAAACTTTTACTTGGAAAATAAATCTTTGATTCATTGCTTACAAAAATGCCTTCCTTTACATCTCACACTCTTAAAAAATTGCATTAAAAAAAGGAAAAATCCTGGAATGAATGTTGCCAGGCCTTTTCCGTTTTAAAAACGGGTATATTGACGTAAAGGAGTGATATTATGGTTTTTCTTAACAGTGTATGGCCCTTCATTTCAGGAGGGATATAAATTCCCACAGAAGGATATAATTTTCCCACAGGAGAGGGATATAATTTTCCCACTTGAGAGGGATAACATTTTCCCACAGGAGCTACATAACTTTTCCACTGGAGAGGGCTATAATTTTTCTAAAAGAGAGGGATTCATTTCTTCCTCCCGGAGTGGATATAATTTTTCCACATTTGAGGGATATATTTTTTTCCAAGAGAAAAATATAATTTTCCCACAGAAGAGAGATATAGTTTTACCACAGAAGTGGGATATATTTTTTCCACTGAAGATGACTACATTTTTTTTCCACAGGGGAGAAATAAATTTTTTTCCACAGAAGAGGAATATAATTTTCCCACAGAAGAGGAATATATTTTTCCCACAGAAGAGGAATATAATTTTCCCACAGAAGTGGGATATAATTTTTCCACAGGAGAGTTTATTATTTTTTTTCCCACAGAAGAGGGATGGGTATATTTTTCAACAGGGGAGAGATATATTTTTACACAGAAGAGGATTATAATTTTCTCACAGGAGGGAAATATTTTTTCCACAAAAGTTATATAATTTCCCACAGGATATAGATATAATTTTTCCACAACAGAAGGATATATTTTTTTCCACAGCAGAGGGATGTACCCCAGTATATTTTCCAGAGGAATAGGATATATTTTTCCAATGTAGAGGATATAATTTTTCTACAGCAAAGGAATATATATTTTCCTCAGGAGTGGGATATAAATTTCACAGAAGAGGGGTGTACTTTTTCCCACAGGGGAGGAATATAATTTTTCCACAGGACAGGAGACATAATATTTTCCACAGCAGAAGAATATATATTTTCCACTCGAGGGGGATATATTTTTTTCACCGGAGAGGGATATTCGTTTCCCACAAGAGAGGGATATAATTTTTCTATAGGACAGGAGATATATTTTCCACAGGCGAGGGATATAAATTTCCACAGTAGCAGGATACATATTTTCCACAGCAGAGGGATATACTTTTTCCACAGCAAAGAAGGCGAATTGAAACTTTTTTTTCAGTATCGGAAATTTGACTTAGCGGATATTGCATTGAAGAAGATAACTGGATTTGAATACGCTTGAAAAAATAGATCTTTTATCTTCCTCATATCACGCAACTTTTTCTTTCAGTTCTTTCCACGTCCAATCACTCCTGTCAAAGAGAATTCTGCAAAAGTTCTTACATTTTATCTTTTCTTTGTTCCATTGGCGTTTTAATATAACAAAAAAATATTAAAATTTTCATAAATAACTATTAGTTCTTCATTATAATTTTGATGATTCGACCAGTTAGCTTTATTTAGCTGTTATACCAGTAACATTAAATTAATAAAATAATTTACTTTTCCATTATATTTCTAACTATTAGACCACTTAGCTTTACATGATCACTTTAATGGCTAGAACAAGCAGCTTTCCTTTATCATTTGATCATTTAGGCGACTTAATCTTCCATCAAAATTATAAGGGTTCGTCTAGTTAGTTTTCTACTTTGTTAGATCAATCAGTTTTCTACTTTCATTTTAAAGGTTTAACCATTTAGCTTTCCGACACTATTTAATGATTATATCATTCATTCTATTACCATTTTAACTGTTAGATCAAATATGCTTCCATTACAATTTTCACAATTTCATCAATTAGTTCCTATCATCATTTTAATAAGTAGATCATAAGTTTTCCATTATCATTTAGCCTAGCGTCTTATCCAGTTATATTTCCATCATCATTTTAACAGTTGGATAATTAGGTTTCCATTAGTATTTTAATTATACACATTAGCTTCCAATTATCATTTCAACCGTTATATCAGGTAGCCTTCCATTATCATTTTAGTAGTAGTGCACGCGACCCATAAAAAAAATTCAACCCTTCCACCCCCTCCCCACTCCTAACTACAACACAGCAGTTTCTGCAATTTGTGGAAGATTGTGATTTCCGAGTCTACCCAACGGGGGTACCTTTCAGTGGGGTATGACTATTCCCTCTCCCCCTACTCCAGGGACAAAGAGAGACCAATTAGTCATACGTTAGACAATGTCGCTCAGCGTGACAGATAAGAAATATATATATATATATATATATATATATATATATATATATATATATATATATATATATATATATATATAGATAAAATAATATATATATATATATATATATATATATATATACATATATATATATATATATATATATATATATATATATATATATATATATATATCATCATCAGCCGTGACTAGTCCGTTGCAGGAAAAAGGCCTCAGACATGTCCTTCCACTCGTGTCTGTTTGTAATATTTTGATACTAGTCTATACCACCACATCTTGAAATTCGTCAATCCATCGTCTTCTCATCCTTTCCCTGCTTCTATTGCAATCTCTAGAGACCCATTCTGTTATCCTTTTAAAGCATCTCAATACCAACGCTGGATAATTAATCAATTTACGCTATTATGGTTGTGGTAGCCGATGCGGTAACGTCCCTGAATGATGAAGGCCAGACTGGGTTCGATTCCTGCTCAAACTCGTTAGTTCCTTTGGTCGATGCAACCTCACCATCCTTGTGAGCAAAGGATGGGGGGTTTAGGGGAGCCTACACGCCTATCTGCATCCATTGCCTGGCCCTCCTTGGTCCTAGCTTGGGTGGAGAGGAGGCTTGGGCGCTGATTATATATATATATATATATATATATATATATATATATATATATATATATATATATAATATATATATATATATATATATATATATATATATATATATATATATATAATATATATATATATATATATATATATATATATATATATATATATATATATATATATATATATATATGGTCAGTCTCTATGGCATTGTCCTGCTTGCTAGGGCAATGCCACTGTCCCTTGCCTCTGCCATTCATAAGCGGCCTTTAAACCTATTAACTAGATAGTTACTAGAGGAATAAAGATAAAAACGCGAAACCGGCTTTTAAAAGGTATTGCGATAATTGAGTGGGGAACTACATTTTTCCTCTTTCTTTTATTTCCAAGAGTCGAGGACCAATTCATCTTTCCGAGAAAGTCATTAGAAGGTAATTAGTGGATTCTTTATTGGATGATACAGTAGTGGGTCTAAAGGTAATTTTAATCTGAAGAATGAGAAAATGGTGGCCGACGATGTTATGGAATAACTGTTAGGATGAAAAATGTAAATTCTAATAGGTTATGTATATCATTGATGTCTTTAGGAGTCGGATGGAAAAATATATACTTTTCTGTAATAAGTTATATATATCACTCATGTCTTTAAGATTCGGATAAAAAGATATACTTTTATCTAATGTGTTATATATATCACCGATGCTTTTATGAGTCAGATGAAAAAATATACTTTTATCAAATAGGTTATATATCATTGATGTTTTTAATAGTCGGATGGAAAAAATATACTTTTATTCAATAGGTTATGTATATCACAGATGTCTTTAAGACTCGGATGAAAAAAAAAAAAACATTCTTTTTTTAATAGCTTATATATATCACTGATATCTTTAAGAGTCGGATGAAGAAAAAAAAAACTTTTCTTTTTTTCTTCTCCTTTTGGGTGAGACAAGGCACAGTGACATTGCCGTAGAAAGCAGGACAATGTCCTAGAGACTGACCATATATACATATGATCAGCGCCCAAGCCCCATCTCCACCCAAGGTAGAACCAAGGAGGGCAAAACATTGGCTGCTGATAATCAGCAGATAAACCTATAGGCTCCCCCAAAACCTCCATCCTTACCTCACAAAGATGGTGAGGTTGCAGCAACCAAAGAAACGAATCTAAGCGGGACTCGAACCCCAGTCTGGCGTTCACCAGTCAGGGATGTTACCACATCGGCTACCACAACCACTTAGATCGCTTATTACGTGTTGATACCCGGCAAAGACATTATAATCAACATCGTGACTTGATCATTACACATCTCGAATATAAAACCATATTCATAACGATATGCTTCGATGAAAGCACAAGATTGGGGTTAATCAAACTTCCATCTCTCTCTCTCTCTCTCTCTCTCTCTCTCTCTCTCTCTCTCTCTCTCTCTCTCTCTCTCTCCAGGTAATAACTCCAGGTGATGACTGACGTGAACCGAACATTTTGAAGCAAAAGAAACCATTTTTGACGCAGCCATCACTAACTGCGTGTATAAATATATATATATATATATATATATATATATATATATATATATATATACATATATATATATATATATATGTATATATATATATATATATATATATGTATATATATATATATATATATATATATATATATATATATATATATAATATACATATATATATATATATATATATACATATATATATATATATATATATATATATATATATATATATATATATATATATAGGTGTGTGTGTGAAATACATTGTCTCTTTGTATAAATCAAAGTTGAATTCGTATACACAGATAAATGTGATATAGATATTTGCATATCATGAAATTTTCATTTTGCAGCTCTGAGAGATAGAGCGTGAAATACATTTTCTCTTCGTGCAAATCAAAGTCTCCTTCATATGCAAAATCAATTTGAGATAGATATTTGCATATGCTTCAGTAAATCATTCGCAGCTTAGAGACAAAGAAATGACAAGGTGGATTTACTCAACATATGTCTTATATAACTAATAAGTGCATAAATGTAACTGGACCTCTTGTCTGGAGTAAATTCTGTTTACTAAAACAACAATGTCTTCATTGTTGAAATAAATCATAGAGGATGTTGATATGCACCTTTTATTCCAATATGCTTTTAAATGAAAGACTTTCTTTTTTAAATTCCAAAAATGACATTTTGTTTGTTGTTTTTATTTTATTTTATCTATCCACCGATTTGAAAATTATCCCGTATCCGAGAAAAAGCATTTCAGTATTCCAGTAACACATGAACCCACAATCTTTTTAAAGGTTTAAGATTTAAAGGCCACTCATGAATGGTAGAGGCAAGGGACAGTGACTAACTTTATATACATTTGATCACCGACCAAGCCTCCTCTCCACCAAAGCTAGAACCGGGGAGGGGCAGGCAATGGCTGTTGATGATTCAGCAAGTAGTCCTACAGGCTTCCCCAAACATGAAATCCTTAGCTCACATGGATGATAAAGTTGCAGACAATACAAGATACAAAAGAGCTTGAGCGAGACTCGAACCCCAGTCCAATAGATCACCAGACAGACACTTCCAATAGGCGCCCACAACCCTAACGAGGGTTAAATATTCAAAATATCTAAAATTTCTCAACGTTGTCATCTGAGTTTATTTTTAAGTCTTAAATAAAACTAAGTTCTATTCGATGGAACTTCATAAATTCAAACTGGCAGCGAATGTTTTTATGTTAAACAGGCTGACATAAGTCTTTCTACAGTTCATATAAGAAATATCTGTTTTAATGTTATTAACGTTTTGAAATATTTTATGTTAATTTTTCATTATTTCTCAGATCGTTTATTTACTTCCTTATTTCCTTTCCTCCTTGGACTATTTTTCCTTGTTGAAGCCCTTGGGCTTATAGCATCTTGCTTATCCAACTAGGATTGTAGCTATGGAACTCCAGTGTTGAAGAGAAAGAGAAGTAAAAATGGATAAGTATCAAGACCTGAAAATAGAAATAAGAAGGATATGGGATATGCCAGCGGATATTGTACCCATAATCATAGGAGCACTAGGTACGATCCCAAGATACCTGGGAAGGAATCTAGAAAAACTAGAGGCTGAAGTAGGTCCAGTTCTCATGCAGAAGAGTGTGATCCTAGAGACGGCCCACATTATAAAAAAAAAAGTGATGGACTCCAAAGGAGGCAGGATGCAACCCGGAACCCTACGCTATAAATACCACCTAGTCGAATTGGAAGACGGTGATAGAGGAGAAAAGAAAAATTAAATATAATAATAATAATAATAATAGTAATAATAATAATAATAATAATAATAATAATAATAATAATAATAATAATAATAATATTTCATACATATGCAGCATCAGCACCTTCACCTCCTTCCAAATACTAAGAACGTTTAAAATCGCACTCTTTATAAACGCCTCCCAATTATTCCCTCATAAAAAGGTATCGAAAACCAATAAAAGAGGATTAAGGATACTAAAGCGATAATCCTCAAAGCCGGATTAGCCTTAATTTAATTTTGACTCTTTCAAGGTTGATAAATTTAGAAAAAACTTTCCGATCTTTGTCCGAGTCAGACCATTATATGCCTTCCGAGAATAGCTTTAATTCAAATATATTATTAATATTATTATTATTATTATTATTATTACTTGCTAAGCCACAACCCTAGTTGCAAAAGCATGATGCTATAAGCCCAAGGGGAAGGAAAATAGCCCAGTGAGGAAAAGAAACAAGGAAAAATTAAATAATTGAAGAATACTGATAACATTAAAATAAATATTTCCTATATAAACTATAAAAACTTTAACAAAACAAGTGGAGGAGGAGGAGTTAGATATAACAGTGTGCCCTAGTATACCCTCAAGCAAGAAAACCCTACCCCAAGACAGTGGAAGACCATGGTACAGAGGCTATAATTATTATTACAAGCTAAGCTACAACCCTAGTTGGAAAAGAAGGATGCTATAAGCCCAGAGGCCCAAACAGGGGAAACAGCCAAGCGAGGAAAGGAAACAAGCAAATATAAAATATTTTAAGAACATTTACAACTTTAAAATAAATATTTCCTATATAAACTATAAAACTTTAACAGAACAAGAGGAAGAGAAATTAGAATAGTGTGCCCGAGTATACCATCAAGCAAGAGAACTATATGCTTTGGTAATCATTCCATTAAAGTTAAATGAAACAGTCAGCACAATTTACTAAATGAGAATCGTTGGAAATTATTAACGAACTTGATGCACATCCAAACAGCATTCGACCTCTGCTTTCCACAGATTACATTGTTCTCGGAAAAGCGGGGAATCTATCTTATCTGTCAGTGATTTCTGAATGTTGACAGTTCAGAATTATTATTGAACACGTCGTTGACTGAGCTTTGTTGATTGAGTATATAGGTTTTATAGACATATCCCATTTGGCATGGCGTTAGGATAGGGGGGCCACTTAGGGCATGAAAACTGAATTAAAACCACACAGTTACATCTCCACCATAATGCTCACTACTGCATTGCATTCAGGAAGCTTTATTCCAGCTATGTTAAAATTGTGGAATGATCTTTCTAATCAGGTAGTTTAATCGGTGGAACTTGAAATGTTCATACTTGCAGCAAATGTCTTTATGCTGAACAGGCTGACATAAGGCTTTTTATAGTCTATATATGAAAGATCTATCTTAATGTTTTTATTGTTCCTAAAGTGTTTCATTTTAATCGTTCATTGCTTATCTCGTAGTTTACTTCTTTCCTTATTTTCTTTCTTCACTAAGCTATTTTTCCTTGTTGGAGCCCTTGGGCTTACAGGATACTGCTTTTCCAACTAGGGTTGTACTTTAGCCAGTAGTAGTAGTAGTAGTAGTAGTAGTAGAAGTAGTAGTAGTATTAATAATAATAATAACCCAAGCGATTCCCCCCCCCCCCCCCTGAGGTCAATGGGTCACAATATACCGCTAAATAATTATGCTGAATAAAGGTAAAATATTTCATTAGTCTTAACTTTAAGACTGTAACCCGTCCACAAATTTGACACTACTGTTATTTCAACTGTAAGAGTACATGAGTAATTGAAATAATAATACTGTAAGGTAAAAACGTCTAAATACATTATATATGTTTAATTTCTATCTTGATTTAATTTCCAATTCTTCTCAACGATAAGGCAAAGTAATTTTGCAACAAAGAAAAATATGAAAATAATTCTCATCTTCAGTCTCGCGAATTCCTTCCTTTTCCTGACGTGAAATTATCATTGCAGATTTTCTCATTTTCCAGAATTTCCATTATTATTTCCAGTATCTTTCTCACCCTAACCTCTCCAATATTCAGACAACCCAGGGCGTAACCTTTCATCGCTCGTTGGTTCAGTATTTTTTTTTTGGGGGGGGGGGGGGGGGGGGGAATCCCGGAATGGGATGGTCTCTTCGAAAACAGTTCGGTTCATCTCAAGCGAAATATGCCTTTTAGTCCTTGGCGCTGAAACAAATTCGGCTAGTTTAATGCGTTGTTTTTGGAAGATATCAGATATCACAACCTTTCTTTTTGCCATTAAATCCCCATTCCCCCCACCCTTTTTTTCAAGCCTAATTGGGAGAAAATTTTCTTTGATTAAAATAAACTTTTATTACAGAACAAATATGGCTAATTAAATGAGTTATTCTTATTAAGATATCAGAAATTATAACCTATATCTGTTTTATTGAATAACCCCGCCCCCCCCCCCCCCTTTTTTAAGTTATATTGAAAAAAAAATATTCATGAAACTCTCTCATTTTCTTGGATTTTAATAAAAATAATAATAATAATAATAATAATAATAATAATAATAATAATAATAATAATAATAATTTTAATGCAGATTCCAGTCATTCGAGAAGGAATATTGATAAAAAGACTGTTAAGCTGGCATAAAAAGGCCTATCTCCTTGAGAAAAAAAAAAAATAGTAGCAATCCACACCATATAAAGAAAAGGTTGTAAAAGTCTACGTCATTCATAATAATATTGATTAAATAGGAAAATAAAATAGTAATGCTAATGCTAATGATAATAATAATAAAAATAATAATAATAATAATAATAATAATGATAATAATGATAATAATCTCACCTATATATATATATATATATATATATATATATATATATATATATATATATATATATATATATATATATATATATATATATATATATATACAACCAGACACTTGCTCTTCATCTATTAGGGACGATGCAGTAAATTACCAGGTTCGCTTCATTAATCTATTCGTTTTCAGAGTTTCAAGCAGGTATGATACAGAGCGGTTTACTAATGCATAAAATAATCCTAGAAAATAGACCATCATCAATGTTCTTTTTGGGACCATAATTAAGTATTTCCTTATTCTTCCCAGAAACATGTTTATAGTCAATTTCTCTTAATGAGGCGCATTTGCACCGACTCACGGCGGTGCCCTCTTAGCTCGGAAAAGTTTCCTGATCGCTGATTGGTTAGAATTATCTTGTCCAATCAATCGGCGATCAGGAAACTTTTCTAAGCTAAAAGGACACCGCTGTGAGTCAGTGCAAATCTGCCTCGCTAAAAAAAATTGACTATAGTATATACTAGTGTACGAGACCCGTCAAAAATGCAGCCTAAATAGTTAGATAGCTACACATACACACACACACACAACATACAGATTCAACCATTTCCATCCCCTAACTCCTTTCGTAACTACAACACGTCAGTTTCGGCAATTTTGGGGAGATTATAGTTTCCGAGAATACCTCTTAGGGTAGCCCCCCCCCACCAAGGTATGACTACTCTCTCACCACCTACCCATATATATATATATATATATATATATATATATATATATATATATATATATATATATATATATATATATATATACATATATATATATATATGTATATATATATTCATATATATATATATATATATGAATATATATATATACATATATATATGCATATGTATATATATATATATATATATATATATATATATATATATATATATATATATATATATATATACATATAGAAGCTGCTCGTTATCATATAATTGGATATTACCACTTTTTGACGATCCTTATCTTTATCATGTATAATACTATTATACTAGTTCTCCTCGTTTGTCTTTCTATTCTCTTTACAAATATTTACTTTTACGTGTATCTACGAAATCAAGATTTTCTAAATCTATATCTAATGGAAAATACCCTGCAGTACAGCCAGGTAAATTAAATGCCTTCTGTTTCAACTTTACTCCAACTGCAAAGATATGACTGGCAAGTGCATTATTCAGCGAACACAGGAATTAATTATAAAGCTTCTCCTGTGGCAATTTGAAGTTTTCTTAACTTAGGCAATATACCACTATCACTGACAAATGTTAGAGCATTTCGTGTCCGCCCGGGCGAGAATTTTCATTTCCGAATTCACAAACTTTATAAAAACTTGTAAGTCAGAATTAGCTCAAGCAGAAGCGGGCGAAATCTTCTTCGGGTATTTTGTCGACTGGAAAAGTCACAAGAAAAGCTCGAGCATTCTTCTGAGAGTTGGAAGGTAAATAAAAGGATAACAATCAGGAAAAATAACTGCGAGGCAGATTGTCCGAGCACTGAATCTTTTCTCACTCTGTTTTAAATGTTACAATCGCTATAATTTTGCACATACACTTCATTTATATACATACTATATATATATATATATATATATATATATATATATATATATATATATATATATATATATATATATATATATATATATATATATGTGTGTGTGTGTGTGTGTGTGTGTGTGTGTGTATGTGTGTGTTGGTGTGTGTGTGTAAGATAAGGTCGAAGGATTGAGCGGGTCACTACCTCCCATCCAGCAGATTGACTAACAGGGACGTTTCTAGGGATATATATATATATATATATATATATATATATATATATATATATATATATATATATATATATATATATATATATATATATATATATATATATTCCGTAAATTCCGAGTAATTCTCAGTAAGAACATTTTGTGGATGTTTATAAACTTATTTGAATCTACAAAACTTCATTTTCATGAAATTATATTCACTTTTCATATCCATTTATGCATTACCTTATTTCATCAGAAAAGAACTTTTTGCTCTTTTCCCTTAACTTTTTGTTATTAATACTTAAGGAAGTTATGGAATCATTCTCTCTACTCTTCTGCAATCTCTGGCAGCTTCTTTAAGAAGTTTCTGGAATTCAAAAGTTTAAAAACCGAAATTGAAAGTAGTGCAGAAGTGTTTCAGAAGATATTTCATTTTAGTGATAATGATACGAGGAAGTGTTATCAGTTGATGCAAATATAAACGGTAAAGGAAAATTAGCCGAGGAATGTAAAATAATTAATGAAACAAGTACGGTGGTTTGAAATTTTGTGTAAATATTAATCATCTGTGGGCCTATTTACAGAAAAAAAAAAAAAAAAAAAAAAAAGAAAAAAAAAAAAAAAAACATTCGAGTGGAAACACTTAAAACTTTGCCGTAAAAAAACCAGCAAAAATCCTGGAATGAATGTTGCCGGCCATTTACCCTTTTAAAGACGAATATATTGACGTAAAGGAGTGATATTACGGTCACCAGCCCGTAAAAGATAATAGGGTAAAATTTGGGTAGCCTGTATTTTACTGAAATACGGCTGAGAACAGTATATTTTTACTAAGAATTTCCGTTTAAAAAATAATTTTATAACAGTGTGGTTGCATATCATACTTGTCCGATATCGAAAGGATTTCTGTTTCTTAATAACTTATGATTAACAGCAACAATAAATTATTATTACCGTGTCAGATGGGGCATTACTTCCCAGACGTGACTGGTGTGGCCTCAACAGAGGTAGTGCTAAAGTGGCCAGAACAGGTAAGAGGCTGGTAAAATTTTGTCTTAAGACTGAACAGTCCTCCGATTGATTGATAGATTGATTTGAGGTTTTCTGGCATCCTGACATCTAAGGTCATTGACGCCGAATGTGGAGAAAATACCGAGACATCAATCATATTCTCCGATCATGCCCAATATCTCATAATTTGGACAACTCTGACTTATTGTCTGTACGGCTCGTGTTTCTTACATGCTCATACAATGCAATGCTACTGTTTTTTTTTTTATCTCTCGCTCTCTCCATTGCTGATAATAGAACAACCTGTAAACATTGCCATGGCATGTTTGAATTTTTGTGACAGTGTTACTCTCAAGTGCTTGTATATAAGCTCGTTATCTGTTAAATAAACTTTACTTGCGTTCATCTCGTCTATCTGTTAGCACCTAACAACCACCTCGCACATGTCAAAAAAAAAAGAACGCTTCAATGGTTGGCTGTTTGGCGTGACAAGCTATGATGATCTTTGCAGGCGATAATTGCTGTAATCCCATGTGTTTGTAAGCAAGTATAAACACGTATGTTTAATGTAAGCATGAAAGGAAGAGTTAGTATAGAGGTTTTCACGTCCTAAGAATTTAGAGAAACTAAGGTAACAATTTATTAACAAACCTGAACTACACTTTTTTTTTAGAACTACCTCACAAATGTACGTTTTTCTTCTATGTATTATACTGAATATTAATGTTTGTTTTTTCATTGAATAATTTATAAAATCTTGTTTATCATGCATAATAACTTAAGATGGCCTGTGTAAAATAAGTCCATTACAACACCAATAAAAATCTAATATTAATTAACATATCATAGCATACCTTTTATTTTTTCGAGAGAAATTATTCTAACAAAAATTGAATAAAAATAATCAGCGCTATGTAATTTGAAGAATATTCTTGATAATTAAAATCATCCCTTCTTAGCATACGAAGTGTTAAATTATCAATCAAACCGAATAATACTATGTAAGATTAAATATGACTAATTCGAAAAAAATTGGATATCATTTAGCATCTTTACCAAATACAAATTAAACAATTTACACTCAACAGGTGAAATATCCCTTCAAATTATTCTTTAATAAACGAACAATTAATTTTTAAAATGGGACAACGGAAACAAAGCATCGTATTGATAACACTAATTGCTTTTGCAGTATTGTAATGTCACTAAATGCAATATTTATTACCAATTATATAATCAGAGAACATATATTATGAGATCCCTAATTAATATGGCGGTTATTATTTAAGCGTCGGTGTTGATCAGATTATAGGAAATCTTGCTTTTATTGTCCTTTATTTAATAGTGACAATAGTTAATCATAAATATGTACATTATGTATATTTTTTGGTACTCTTTACAATAAATATAATAAATTATCAAATTCCTACTTTCTTCTAGTTCCTAACTATATTCCTAACTATATACTATACTATATATATATATATATATATATATATATATATATATATATATATATATATATATATATATGTATATCAATATATATATGTATATATATATATATATATATATATATATATATATATATATATATATATATATATATATATATATATATATGTATATCAATATATATATGTATATATATATATATATATATATATATATATATATATATATATATATATATATGTATATCTATCTATCTATCTATCTATATATATATATATATATATATATATATATATATATATATATATATATATGTGTGTGTGTGTGTGTGTGTGTAACTGTAAAATGTCAATACCTTTCTCTACCGTAGGAAATATAAATTTCATTAGAGGGTTTATTCGGTGAATGGTCAGTTGATGACAATAAAGTGAAATGCAATAAATGGTCAGAAAGTCAAGACAGCCTTTTGCAATATGAACAGAATCGAGTAAATTCTGACATATCAGAATTCTGACTATGGCTTTGAGGAGGATTTTCGAAAAACTCTTCCTAATCAGGTAATTGGATCGGTAGAACTTTAAAAATTCAAACTTGTAGCGAATATCTTTATGTTGAACAGGCTGACATGAGTATCTTTTTATTGTTAATATGTAAAACATCTATTTTAATGCTGTTACTGATCTTAAAATGTTTTATTTTCCTTTTTTATTATTTCTCCTTCAATTTACTTATTTCCTTTTTTCTATTCCTCACTGGGCTATTTTTTCCCTGTTGGAACCATTAGTCTTATAGCATCGTGTATTTCCAACTAGGGTTGTAACTTACCTAATAATAATAATAATAATAATAATAATAATAATAATAATAATAATAATAGTAATGATAATAATAATAATAATACCACTACTACTACTACTACTACTACTACTAGTAATACTACTACTACTACTACTACTACTACTACTACTAATAATAATAATAATAATAATAATAATAAAGTTTTACCTACTTATTGATTGTTGAAAATCAACTATTTTAACTTTTAAATCTTTATTTTATCCTTTTTTCTCCTAAATTCATTTAGTTTTATTCTATTCATTCGCTTTACACCACATATATAATAAGAGCAAGTTTCTGGCTATACAGTATATATATAAATTATATATATATATATATATATATGTATATGTATATATATATATATAAATATATATATATATATATATATATATATATATATATATATATATATATATATATATATATATATATATATATATATATATATATATTTCTTTTCTGCCAGGCTCAGGTGGGAGGGAGATTCCTCATACCCTGGTAAGAGGAGTACCCAGAGAGGTACACTCGGAAACCGCAATCTCCCACAAATTGCTGAACCAACTGGTAGTTGTAGTTACGATAGGGGTGATTGAATATCTGTGTGTGCGTGCGTATGTGTAGTGATCAGGTACACTAGTTTTCTTATAATTCTATACGGTGGTCTTCTACGATTATTACTTTGGAAGGTAATCTCAAGATGGAATAATATCTTATTCCCTCTTGGGTAATCTCTCTTGTTTTGGACAACGAAAATTACCTGCGTTGAATATAGGTCGTAAAATAGTCTTAATCCAGGATTAGATCTGCTTATAGGAGGGGTCACCCACGGCTCAAAATTGCTCTTATTACGGTTAATTTTAAACGAAAAAGGGGAATTGAAAGGGGGGTGAAAATGTACGGGATGCCAGCTGTGAAAATTCATTTTCTCTTAACCACAAATTTGTTGTGAACTTGGGGTAATTATACACAAGAAATTGGGAATTATTTTGGAGCAAAAATCGTGGAATGCGTATTCAATTTTTTTTTTTTTTTTTTGGCATGTTAATTATAGCCATTTTCTGATTCATGCAAATCTACGTATAGTATATTTAGATAAATCTTAAAATTCATGATATAATATAAATTCTTTCTCCGTATATATATATATATATATATATATATATATATATATATATATATATATATATATATATATATATATATATATTTATAATTTCCAATAATTCAAAACTAATTTATAGGCAATTTCTGACTCATGCAAATCTATGTACAGTATATTTAGATAAATCTCAAAACTCATGATATGATAGACATTTTTCTCCGTTATATACATACACACACACACACACACACATATATATATATATATATATATATATATATATATATATATATATATATATATATATATATATATACACACATATATATATATATAATTCTAAGTAATTCAAAAATTATATATAAGCATTTGCTGACTACTGCAAATAAACGTACAGTATTATTAAATAAGGCATAAAATCCATGACATGACATAAAAATATTTTACCTTGTAAAAATATATATAACATCTAGTGTTTCAAAACTAACCAATGCATAAGTTACTCAGCAGCTGTTTTGATACTTAACACAATGCTGTCTCATTATTAGAGAATTTAAGCATATGATATATTTTCATTGGAAAAATATGATACGCAATACGGGTCACGACTCGAATAAAACATTATCATGGGCCATATCAATCAAGCTCTAAAAATACGCTCATTATTTCTCATATCATTTATCTATTTCCTTATTTGTTTTCCTCACCGGGCTATTTTTCCCTGTTGGAGCCCTTGGGCTTATAACATCTTGCTTGTCCAACTAGGGTTGTAGGTTGGTTAGTAGTAGTAGTAGTAGTAGTAGTAGTAGTAATAATAATAATAATAATAATATTGAGTTAGGTGACAACAAAATCGTTGGTAAAGACTGTCATCTCCCATATAAATAATATAATATAATATATATATATATATATAATATATATATATATATATATATATATATATATATATATATATATATATATATATATATATAGATAAATAGATAGATCGATAGATTATATAGATATACTGTATATATATATATATATATATATATATATATATATATATATATATATATATATATATATATATATATATATTTATATATATGTATACATTTAAATATATATATACTGTATATATATATGTATATATAATAAATATACTGCATCTATATATATATATATATATATATATATATATATATATATATATATATATATATATATATATATATATATTTCTACCGCATACTTGGGATCGAACGCTAGCCCCTTCTAATGAAAGGCCAGGTCGAAACCAACCATGTCACGAGAGCCCATAAAAAGAATTGGAACCTGACGCTAACAGCTGTCCGAGGATTTACCTGGCGAGACATCAGTCTCTTACCAGCGAGTTTTACCCAATTCCCCGGGCCACCACGTGACACAATTGGTAGTAATTCATTCA
>NC_090734.1:144705430-144712930 GCF_036898095.1 Palaemon carinicauda
CACATTTATTTCTGATATGAACTCAAAATATTTTAAATTCTACTGTGAAATTTCTGGCGTAACCTTGCCACTGAATTTTCAAATCTACTGTGAAGCTTCTAATGTAACCTTGCACGGATTTTAAAGTCTACTGCGAAGTTTGTAATATAACTTTGCCGCTGAAGTTTCAATTCTACTGTGATGTTTGTGGTGTAGCCTAGTCAATGAAATTTCAATTCTATTTTCAAGTTTATAGTGTAAACTGGCCACTAGCGTTTAAATTTTATTTTGAAGTTTATAGTGTAAACTTTCCACTGAGGTTTAAATTCTATTTTGAAGATTGTAGTGTAACCTGGCAACTGAAGTTTCAATTCCTATTATAAAGTTTGCAAAGTAAACTTGCCACTGGAATTTCAATTCTATTTTGAAGTTTGCAGTGTTAACTTGTCAGTGGAGTTTCAATTCTATTTTGAAGTTTGCAGTGTAAACTTGTCACTAGAGTTTCCATTCTATCGTAAAGATTGCAGTGTAAACTTGCCACTGGAGTTTCAATTCTATTTTGAAGTTTGCAGTGTAAACTTGTCACTGGAGTTTCCATTCTATCGTAAAGATTGCAGTGTAAACTTGCCACTGGAGTTTCAATTCTATTTTGAAGTTTGTAGTGTAAAACTTGCCACTGGAGTTTCCATTCCATCGTAAGGTTTGCAGTGTAAACTTGCCACTATAGTTTCAATTTTATTTTGAAGTTTGCATTGTAAACTTGGTCAGTAGAGTTTTAATTCTATTTTGAAGTTTGCAGTGTAAACTTGTCAGTAGAGTTTCAATTCTATTTTGAAGTTTGCAGTGTAAACTTGCCACTGCAGTTTCCATTCTATCGTAAAGTTTGCAGTGTAAACTTGCCACTGGAGTTTTCAATTCTATTTTGAAGTTTGCAGGGTAAAATTTCCACTGAAGTTTCAATTTCTATTTTGAAGTTTACCGTGTAAACTTGCCACTGAAGTTTCAATTCTACTGTGAAGTTTTGTAGTGTAACTTTGCACTGGATTTTTCAATTCTATTATGAAGTTTCTACTGTAACCTTGCCACTGAAGTCCTTTGGTTTCCTGAATTTTTATTGTGTCCCGGAAAACCAACCGCAAGAGAAACATTTTTCCCTCGAGAACAAAATCACGCAAGAAAAGCTTGTTTGTGGGCAACAAAAGCTACTAAATCCTCCACTGAGGAAAATCTTCAACTCAGAAGCAATTCTTCTATTGAAGAGAGGATTTTCCAAAGCACTCTCTTATAAAGATAAAACCACAAACGAGTCCCAAAACTGAAGGAAATATTTAATTTAAATGCGTCTTTAGAATCAAAATGTTTTTTCCGGAAAATCTTCCAAGAAATGAAAAAAAAAAAAAAAAATTCTTTGTAGAAACTTGGAAGAATAAAAATTCTGTAAATAAAGCGACATTCGCAAGGAAGAATTTCCCTTCGAAGAAAATACCTTGTGCAAGAAAGAAAGCAAAACAAAAGAAATTAAGAAAAAGAAAGACTTCATTGCCATTCCTTTCAGGTCTTCCAGGAAGAAAATACCGGAGAAGAATTCAGTTTAAAAAAAACACATGAAGTTATCTTTTGTTTTCTTACTATCTATTTTTCTTTACCCTGCCATCATTTACATATTCTATTAAATAATGCTCTTTTATTTCTTTCTGTTGGTTTCGGGATATTGATAAAGGAATCGGTTTTATTAAGAGATATTTATTGTTTAAGAAATTACATCTCTACGGTAAGGGAAAGTAGGTCTACAAATCTCAACGGCTACGTTTGTTTGATTGTTTGTTCATATATATATATATATATATATATATATATATATATATATATATATATATATATATATATATATATATATATATATATATATACACACACACAAAAACAAACGCAGCCATTGATAGTTCACTGCAGGACAACGGCCTCATATATGTCAATTCATGTCTGGGGTTTAACCAGTTTTTCATCATCACGCCGGCCAATGCGGATTGGAAATGGTGTGAGATTTTCGTCTATTCGCTCACACCAAACCAACCTAGTATGGGTGGTCCTGACTGATATGTAAACCCTTTCACCTGTATATTTACGGTGCAGAAAAAGGACTGAAAGTTTACCTGTAAATGAATCTTAGACATGAGAGTTTGATAAAAGGAAAGGAATAAACAAGGGAACATAATAATCTGCAAATACTTCTTGCAATCAATCTCACTCAGGTTCGTAATAATTTTACAATGGAATGAGAAATTAAACATAGGTCTAGCTGTACCTACCCTGACAAGGACTGGACCCTATGCTATTCAGGTTTTGACAGGGCAGTGCAAGTGGTGGCTGATTGCATAAATCACTGAAGTAAACAAACAAAAAGGCACATGTTCAAATCCAGATCTAGGTAGGTAGGTTTATCTTCACTTCGCCTTTAGTTATATCAAGACACGGGGGAGACACCGCTAACCTTATGATGGAGAAGGAAATACGGTTATTACCCCCGCCAACGAAGTTGGAAGGAGGTTATGTTTTACCCCCGGTTTGTGCGTTTATGTGGGAGTTTGTTTGTCAACAGCTTCCTAGCCTCAATTTTTAATCGTAGAGTAATAGAACTTGCTGGGATTATCTCTTATGCAAAAAGCTGGAAATTATTAAATTTTGGAAGGTCAAGGTCAACAAGGTCAAGCTCTAGGAAAATGTCCAATTCACGTAATCAGACATAAGATTGGGACATCGTTGTCACAGAGACTTCAAACTTGGTTCATATTTGAGTGTATGGAAATGCACGCCAATTAATACATGTTAAGGTTACAGGCCAAGGTAAAGGTCGAGCAAAAGGTCAAGAAATAGACTGCCACAGCGGAGATCTGCGCTCTACTGAGTGCCCCTCTAGTTTATATCTGCATACCTATACACAAACGCAGCGAGAAAAGGGCTATAGGGGAGGACACCAGTTGGAAGAAAAAGTGTGATCCACTAGACAGGACAGCGTTTCGTACTTGCATGTTTTCTAACACCATTTCTTCACTTTCTTTTAGAATGTCATCTGACTTGACAAACACCGAGAGTGTTTATGCCTTTTCTATTTTACTCGTTACTCAATTGTAAAGGAAATATCTAGAACGCCTATGAAAAAACGCCAAGTCATGTTATATAAGCGGAAGTGTGACAGCGTTCACAAGGAAGCACATTTGGGGATTTTTTTATTATGACTGCTAATAAGTTTATGTTGCTCTTCAATATGCAATATTACTAAGTATTCCAAGCGTTACTTTAATTCATTTACTTATTATGACGATCGTGGAATTATAAGGGCACATGTTTTAAAGGTTTAAAGGGCGCTCCTGAATGGCAGAGGAAAGGGGTAGCGACAATGCACTAGATAGCAGGATAATATCCTAGAGACTGACCATATAAATATATGATCATCGTCCTAGCCCTTCTCCACTCAATCTAGGGACCAGGGAGGGGCCAAGCAATGGCTGGTGAGGACTCAGCAGGTGGACCTATATGCTCTCCCAGACACTTCCATCCTTAGTTCACAAGGATGGTGAGGTTACAGACAATAAAAGAAAATCGAGCTTGAGGGGGGTCTCGAACCCCAGTCTGGCGATCGCTAAGCAAGTCGTTTCCAATAGGCTGCCACTTAATTCATTCCAAGCGTAATTAATCTATATATCAAAAAAAGAAAAAAAAAATTCCATGAATGAAAGGAAACTCTTATCATCCATCAACATAGACACAAAAAAGTCCCATTCATCAAGTTTATCTGTGGCTCTTTCAATAATGGTAGTCTAATCCAACTTGACCTGTTACGTTGTTGATACTGACTACTTTCCTACTCGTTGGCTGCGTTCGTTAATTAAAGACAAAATCCCGAAGCCTAACTGGATCAAACTGGGCACATTATTCTATCTTATTTCTCTTCCTCTTGTTTTGTTAAAGTTTTTATAGTTTTATATTGGAAATATTTATTTTAATGTTGTTACTGCTCTCAAAATATTTAATTTTTCCTTGTTTCCTTTCCTCACTGGGCTATTTTCCCTGTTGGAGCCCCAGGGCTTATAGCATTCTGCTTTTCCAACTAGGGTCGTAGCCTAGCAAGTAATAATAATAATAATAATAATAATAATAATAATAATAATAATAATAATAATAATACTGATTTACAGCAGAAGAAGAACTTCCGTGTTTTCAACGGAGTTGTTATTGGCGTAATTCGCTTCATACTTTTGATAATATAATTACGCTCACTTTTTAATCTAATTGCATAATTACTGTTGATCTCATTTTATTCATTATATAGATCTGAAGTTCAGGAAGGATAGGAGATAGAGTGGTTCACCAAAAAAAAAAAAATAAAAAAAAAATAAGAAAGAAAAAAATAAAGTTTGTGCTTTAATAAAAATGTAAGATATATTCCCTGAATAATTAGCAAAATTAAATTGAAGTCTGTTTTTTCAACAACGAATTACCTTGAGCAACTGAGTGCAACGGACTCTTTAATGGTAGAAATATAACATTTTCGAATTATTCAGTATTATCCTCATAAGGAATGACTTCCTTTTTAAGTCTCTTACAATTGGTTGATAATTAAATTTACTAATAGTCAGTGGGTCAATCATTATTCTCATTTGAAAATTTTCATTCACATATTTGTAATGGCACTAACATTTTACCTCATCTACTTAATTCCATCTTGTATTATCCTCAAGGTATTACCTCCGCCAACGAAGTTAGAAGGAGGTTATGTTTTACCACCCTGTTTGTATGTTTGTTTGTGTACGTGTGTGTGTGTTTTTTTTTTTCTTTTTATTGTAAACAGCTTCCTGGACACAGTATTAATTGTCGAATAATGAAACTTGCAAGGATTACCTGTCATGTAAAAAAGCTAGAAATTATTATATTTTGGAAGGTCTAGTTCAAAGGTCAGGGTCACGGTCAAGAAAAATGTCCAATTCACATAATCAGCGTTAAGTTTGGACATAGTTGTCACAGAGACTTCAAACTTTGTTCATATATGAGTGTATGAAATCCGCGCCAATTAAAAACATGTTAAGATAAAAGGTCAAGGTCAAGGTCGACCAATAGGTTGCCGCGGCGGAGGTCTGGGTTTTACTGAGTGCCCCTCTGGTTCTGTCTAGTTTTCCCTTCTAGGGTTTTCTAACCACATTTCTTAATTTTCGTTCGGTTGAAATCTCCATTATTTAATAATTTTTTTTGAATCTTTTCAGGGGGGGGGGGGAATTAATTTATATTCCTGAAAATATTCACACTTCTTATATTCAAAAAGCCTTCAATCTCCACCATTTAGCAATCGGTTTTAAATCTTTTTGGGAAGATTATTTTTCAAGCAAATATTCACAACTCTTACATTTGTAAGCCTTAAATCTCCATCATTTAATCATTTGTTCGAAACTTTTCTGGGGAGATTTATCTTTAAAGATATTATTCACATTTCTTATATTCGTAAGCCTTAAATCTCCACCATTTAATAATTTGTCTGAATCTTTCCGGAGGAGATTAATTTCTAACGAAATTACGCCAAAAGAAGATGAATTATGTAGTAGACACACTAGTGTTGATAAAACTCTCTCTCTCTCTCTCTCTCTCTCTCTCTCTCTCTCCTCTCTCTCTCTCCTCTCTCTCTCTCTCTCAGGATTTTTACATTGATCATGTGATTACTCATTACTTACGAACGCATTGTAAGCGATTTTCGCCCCAAGCGAAATCACTCAAAAACCATAGTATCCGACTAGCCGGGTTTCGAACCCTGGTTCAGGATACTTGTGTGACAGTGACCTCACCACTTAGCCGCTCTGATCCCGAGAATCCAAACTTTAATGTATTAAAATATATGGGTTATTTGCAATATGAAAAAACAAATTTAAATATACCAAATTTATAATGTATATATATATATATATATATATATATATATATATATATATAATATATATATATGTATATATATATATATATATATATATATATATATATATTATATATATATATATATATATATATATATATAATTAAGTTTCACTAGCATGGTTACTTATTCCCTAATGACTCAATATTGCGTTATTTTCCAACGCAAATCATTACCCCAATTCCTGGAATTAAACAAAACTGGTAATTACCGCATACGGGAGTATTAATTACCGCGCACGTGAACTTGCCATCACAACTCAAATGGAAATTCGTTATCGGTCGAGTGATTTTTATTACTTGACTTTTCTCGGTAAACGAAAAGTTAAATGGAATCGCATTGATTCAATATAATAACAGCTGGTTTTATTTTTAATCTCTTTTTCTGACATTTTCATCATTTGTTAAATAGCATTTAATGTACACGTGCCTAAAACACTATTCAAAGAAAGAGCCCATATTTTGATTTCAGTCAGACCTCCATATACGTTTTCAGTATTTTTGTAATAATTACTGAAACTACGAAATAAAAACAAGACGAACGCCACAAACAATAACACCTACACACACACACACACACACACATACACACACACACACATATATATATATATATATATATATATATACATTTATATATATATATATATATATATATATATATATATATATATATATATATATATATATATATACATAAGCACACGCATGTAGGTCATATATATATTATATATATATATATATATATATATATATATATATATTCATACGTTCGCGCAGCCATATGACCACTATATATATCTATATATATATATATATATATATATATATATTATATATATATATATATATATATATATATATATATATATATATATATATATATATATATATATATATATATATATATATATATATATACACACACATTCTTGTGTATGTAGATTCAGCATGAGCGCTTATGTGCATATAGTGCACCCAAGAGTCTTTACATTAATGAAGTTGCATGTGAATATAAGCAGTGGGGGCCGTTGTGAGAGCAGTGAAATAATGAATTACGGATGTAGGATTCTGCCTGCGAGATTGAATCCTCTTATTGTGGGAAACAGACAAGCACAAAGCACAGATTACCAACTACCAGACAAAGCAAGCAATACCCATTGCAAGATCCAGATTTTAGTGAAAACATTAAGTTGATTTTCCTTCGTTACAGTTCCTATTGTTAACCGGTAATTACCTCCGCCAACGTAGTTAGACGGATGTTATGTTTTTACACCAGGGTTTGTGTTTGTTTGTTAAGGTCAAAGGTCAAGGTCAAAGTTCAGTAAAATTTCGAAAAAATAAGCTGCTGCGGGCGGAGTTCTGCACTCTACCGAGTACCTCTCTAGTTTAATAGTTGTGTTTTTGATACATATTAATCTGATCAGATGTAACTTCCTAAACAACTATTGACACGACTTGGACTAAACAACAGTAATTGGAGGTTATATGAAAACTTGTTTTCGGTGTATTACAATTGTTTCCTTTTCCAATTTCTTAATTTGTTTTGTTTTTGTTTTTTGCATA
>NC_090734.1:144717930-144727930 GCF_036898095.1 Palaemon carinicauda
AGAACAAGATTACTGAAATTGGTTGTTTCTTTATTCCTAGAAGTGTTAAGAATCGGCCTCTATGAACTGTAGGAGAGAGCAAGATATTCTTTGCTTTGGAGAACGATTGAATAAATGATTGGTAATTATCTGCCGTCATAACACCAACATGTTAGATAATGGAATATTTTTTTTTTCTTTTTTGGATGGCAGAGGCACGGCACAGTGACAATGCCCTAGAGACTGACCATATATACATATGATCAGCGCCCAAGCCCCCTCTGCACCCAAGCTAGAATCATGGAGGGCAAGGGATTGGCTACTGATGACTCATCAGGTAGACATATAGGCTCCCCAAAAATCCCCTATTTTTAGCTCACAACGATGGTGAGGTTGCTGACACTACAAGGAACTATCGAACATGAGCGGAACTCGAACCCCAATCCTGCAGATCGCAAGGCAGGGACGTTTCAAGTAGGCTACTACTACCCTATGCCGATAGTAATATTCTCCTCTTGCAAAATTAATGATTTTACTATAAAGCTTTTGACACCATCATTGAAGAGAACATCGATGTTAATGGAGCTTTTTTTTTTTTTCATGAACACATTTAGGAGGCGCACCATTTACGGAAGGCTTTATGAGCAAGAGCCCGTACAACCAGTTAATATATAACCAAATTAACGAGGCTTGCTGTCTACAAAAAGTATCATATAACGTGAACGCATTTGTGCTGTAGATTTTGTTCACTCAAAACGACGTTCAGAGTCCATCAGTCATTATTCACATTGGCAAATTTTAGCAAATATTACATTTAAGAACATTTACCATAGGTTATAAATAAATGGCGTTAAATTAAATCCACAACAGCTCCCCTATATAGTAAAGAGCATGTGTCTGGTTTTATATATAAATATATCATCATCATCATAATCATCATCATCAGCCATTACTAGTCCAATGCAGAACAAAGGCCTCAGACATGCCCATCCTCTCCTTTCTTTCCGGTCACACAAAGCGGCATCGACAGACGTATAATTACTCAGTCTCTCCACGTTCCTCGGGATAGGGGAGAGGGAATAGTCATACCCTGGTGAGGGGGGGGGGGGGGGGTTGAAGTTAAAAAAAGGTGAAGTGGTGGGTAAGGTTGAATCTGTGTGCGCATATTTATCTAAATATATAGTCGTCATTTTTGTCGGATAGCGTACACTAGTAACCTTTTAAAAGAAAGAATCGTTATTGCTAATCAAGTCAGGCTTATCCCAACACGGCTCTTGATCGCAAAAACGACCAGTAATCGTAAGAATTGTTGTTTCATAAATAAATCGAGTATTATTTATCAAGAAAGAAACTTGAATAATATATAGATAGTTTAATTATCATCATAATAATCATTCAAGTGTTAACAAAAACCTTTACAAAAAAAAAAAAAAAAAAAAAAAAAACAGTTTTGGCTGAAAAATCATATAGAACTTTTTAACTACTCCTTAAAAGGACAAATCAATTTAGGGTTGTGGTGGCTTATGTTGTAACGTCCCTGACTGATGATCGCCAGACTGGGGTTCGAGCTTCTTTTCATGAGAGACCTTTAAACCGAAAAAAAAAAAATACATTGAATAGAAAATCAGACACGACATAAAAAAAACTATAAAATTCAAAAATACCTTCCGCATTCGAAAAAAAATTAAAATTAAAATGAACAAATTTAAATAAAAATAAAAATATAAAAAATGAAAACAAATGTATAAAATATATTATCAATTATCAAGCATAAAAAGGGTAAATACAACTCTGCTCCAATTACCGCATTTCCTGGCGGTACTTCGCCAAGAGACTTGAGGGTACTCAAGATCTCAACGCAACCACCAGATACTACTGAGAGTCGACCCCAAATGGTGATCGTAATCTCTTTCTCAAGAGAGAGAGAGAGAGAGAGAGAGAGAGAGAGACTCTCTCTCTCTCTCTCTCTCTCTCTCTCTCTCTCTCTCTCTCTCTCTCTCTCTCTCTCTACCCAAGGTGCTACCTAAAGCAATTGACTAGCAGCTTAATATTATTCACAGCTGTTGTTAACAGAAATAAGAAGGATGGATGTGCTAGAGAGAAAGAGTGTGTGAATAAATGCTCATTAATCAGACAAGAAACTTTCACTCTCGTCGCCGTTCTATTGAAGGAATATTTTTAGATTTGCTATCAACTTTCCTTTTCAACTTCTCTCTCTTCTCACTGATCCATCTTTTCTATCAGGGAAAAACAAATAAACCAATAAATAAATAAAACAAAACTGGAACGTTTAAGGAAAATAATGATAACAAACATTGCTGCTGAATTCAGATCAAATAGATTCGAAGGAGATTATATTTTACCCCCTGTTTCTGTTTGTTTGTGTGTATGTGTTTGCTTGTGAACAGCTTCCTGGCCACAATGTTAATCTTAGCGTAATGAAACTTCCAGGGATTAAGTGTTATATTAAAAGCTGAAAAGGATGAAATTTTGAAAGATCAAGGTCAAAGGTCAAAGTCACAGTTAAGCAAAATGTACGATTCACGTAATCAGCCACAAGTTTGGACATCGTTGTCACAGAGACTTCAAACTTAGTTCATATTTGAGTGTATGAAAATCCACGCCAATTTATACATGTTAAGGTCAAAGGTCAAGGTTGAGCGATAGGTCGAGAAATAAGCTGCCGCGGCGGAGGACTGTGCTCTACTGAGTGCCCCTCTAGTTGTCTATATATGCTATAATCTATATTCTATTTTTCATTTACTTCTTCCGTTTCGACAAATTTCTCCTATGACGTTTCATCAAAGAAAGTTCTATTCTTTTCGTGGGGTGTTTGGGTCTGGGGTGGGGGGGGGGGGGGGGTCATGGGAGTTTCCAGGAGAGTTACGAGTTCTGGGTGAGTGGTCCGGTCCCCTCTTCTACTTCTCCCTCTGCTCACTAACCTTTTATAACCATCGGGGCGAAATAGATAGAGCCAAATTAACAAGTTTAAAAACAAGTATATTTAAGTATTCATCAAAATTCGCTGTTCTATTCATTTTCTAAATAACTCTATATTATTTTTTTGTAGTATTATATGGAAACTGTAAAATCCAAACACAAATCCTAACGTACCAATTAACAGAGAAAAAACAAAAACAGAAATATAAATAATAATTGATTAATTTGAGAATAGTTTAAAGGCAACTTATGAATGGCAGAGACAAGGGACAGTGACATTGCCCTAACAAGTAGGACAATTCCCTAGAGACTGACCATATATACATATGGTCAGCACCCAAGCCCTCTCTCCACCCAAGCTAGGACCAAGGAGGGCCAGGCAATGGCTACTGATGACTCAGAAGATAGACCTATAGGCTCCCCTAAATCCCCCATCCTAAGCTCACAAGGATGGTGAGGTTGCAGCGACCAAAGAAACTAAAGAGTTTGAGTGGGACTCGAACCCCAGTTTGGGGATCACCAGTCAAGGATGTTACCACATCGGCCAGCACAACTCTAGTTGAAAGGCAGCAAAGCATTTCTAATCAAAGCGGGATTAAGAAGTCTGATGATACCAGTAAATAACAACAGTAAAAATGTAAAATTTGTTAAAAACTTCGGAAAATTGGTTTTGAAATGGAAGTAAAATCTGACAAATATTGAGATCACTATTTGCCAATCTCAAACTGAGGCCATAGAAGCAAAAATACAAATAGCAAAATATTTTTAAAACATTTATATGCATTACAAAAAGTTATAGGAATGCAAAATTCAGAAAGTTATAAAAATACAAGATGCAATAAGTTATAAAAATAGGAAAGGTAAAATGGTTTCTAGAAATGTGTGCACTAAATAAAACTGCAGAAATAATAAAAAAAAAGCTTTCCAGTAAATACAAAATACCAAGTTTTCAAGAAAAGGGCAGACTCTGAAAAAGAACCTTGCAAATATTTTGCCAAAAATACAATAGGCAACAGTAGGCAAAACACGTACATCCTGCTCAAAAAATAAATCAACAGTAAAAAAAAAAAAAAAAAAAAAAAAAAAATCCAGTAAATCAAAACACAAAAAGTTTTAAATTTTCAAGAAAACTGCACTCCAAAAAAAAAATACTTGCAAAAATTTAGCCAAAATATAAAAGGCAACACTTAGCAAAAAACCACAACCTGCTAAAAAAATAAAGCAACATTACAAAAAAAAAAGAAAAAAAAACAGTAAATACAAAATAAAAAAAAAGAAAAATCAAGAAACGTAAAGACTCCTAAAATAAAACACCCAAATATTTTTCCAAAATACAAGAGGCATCAGTTGGCAAAAGAAAAAAAATAAAATACATTCTGCACAAAAAATAAATCACCATTACAACATTACAATAAAAAGCTCTAGGAGTGTTGACCCTCGCTCCTCGCAGAAATTTTCCCTTTGCATAATAACAACGTCCCGTGAAACACGTCTGCTGTCGCACTGATAAATCGGCCGTTGTCTAAGAGCTCAAATAAATTAAAATGGTCCGAATAACCAGGCGAGTCGAAGCGAGAAATAAATTGGCGAGGCTTTTATAGAGAGTCATTCCATTTTGAAACCTTTTGGTTTCAAATATTTAAATGGCTAGAAATTGATCGAGAGGGATTATTTAGAATATTACATGTTGAAATACATAGGAAGAAAAATTATTAAAACGTAACATGAACTAAATACTTCACAAATAAGAAAATTTTGGATGTTAGCCATTGTTCAAAGCGATATTTAAGTCTTCTTCTTCTTTCGATCTTATTGCCGTTCACTCGAGTCAACTTAAAATATGTGTATGTATTTCTCGAGCCGGTTGTACCGTACGTGTTTCATACACGGTCATACAATGTGATGATATTGATCTTTTGTCTCTACCTCTCTACAGCACTGATAATAGAATAACCTGTTTAAGGTCGTCATCGCATGTTTTACATAGTTTGAAGTTTGTGACATTCTTGCTCTCAACTGCTTGTATATAAGCTCATTATCTGTTGAATAAACATTTTGAATCACCTCACCTCTCTGTTATCAAGTAAAATCCATCTCGCACACGGTCTACGGTTTTTACACGGAACAATCTTGAACGTTCCATTAAGAGGAGCTTGTATGATCTTTTATATATACATACACCAACAACAACAACAAACAACAAATGCACCCATTTCTAGTAAACTGTAGGACAAAGGCCTCAGACATGTAAATTCATGGTTGGGGTTTGGCCATTTTTCATCACCACGCTGGCCGGGGCGGATTAGTGATGGAAGGAGACTTTTGTATGATCGCTCATAGCAATCCAACCTAGTATGGGTGACCCTGATAAATACATTTTGCTGATCATGGTGATAGAGAAACATTTTTACCACGGTAAGGTATCCTCACTTAGAAAGGAATATATATATATATATATATATATATATATATATATATATATATATATATATATATATATATATATATATATATATATATATATATATACACACACATACACGAGTATGCCTATTTGCAATTACAACGTAAATAAATTAAAAACTTGGTAATCATGTAATTATGTACGTTACTTGCTCTAATTCAGGCATTATTGAATATTTATAAATTATGAAATGGCAAAAATGATAATTTGTCTTAGCACTTGCCATAAATCAAAACAGACATATATATCATGAAATATAAAAGTTTTCATTTACAAAGATAATATCCATTACTACAGAATAATTGCCATAAATAGAAATAAATCATGGTTCACAGCTTAGACAATTCATTATACATTGCGCAAGAATCACAAAATATGTATGTAACAGGATGTCCTCAAAAATGGATTCACTTTTTGATTTCCATTTTATTTTTCTGAATATAATTCAACTGCTCTGGATTGCATCTGTGTCAATAAACACCCACTTGAATACAAAATGCATGAGTACTGGGAAGTCAAAATGTCTACATTTTTGGGACACTATATAAATAATATATATATATATATATATATATATATATATATATATATATATATATATATATATATATATATATATATATACAGAGATATTTATGTATAATAATACATACCTTTAAACTTTTTTTTTTTAACATATTTCTCAAAGCATAGTAAATTATTACTGATTTGGCTAGGCTTCAGATGGTCCATCTGGCCTTAATTACTTTAATTACTAGTCAATAGAACACAGACTATATATTACATCAAATCAATATCATAACATGAGGAAAAAATATACAGTTAGAGAGAATTGAATGTCAAGTTATCATATATATATATATATATATATATATATATATATATATATATATATATATATATATATATATATATATATATATATATATATATATATATATGACGGGATTAACACTCAGACAGAAAAATAGCAATATGGATACCAAAGTAAACAAGAAGATATTCTAATAACGATTAAGTAAAGAATTGGACATGGGCAGGACATAAAATGAGAATGACAGATAATAGATGGACATTAAGTATAACAGAATAGGTACCCAGAGATGGCAAAACATGCAGGGGAAGGGAGAGGAGGCGATGGATTGACGAGCTAAGAAAATTTGCGAGTATAGACTGGCATAGAAAGACCATAAACAGGCAAGTGGAAAGACATGTCTGAGGCCTTCGTTTTGCAGTGGACTATTAATTATGATAATGATGACATATACACGTGTGTGTGTCTATCTTTCTGTATATGTGTATTTGTTATATAATTTACCAGGTGATCCGCTCTAGAGATAAAACTCTAAGCTGACAATACTCTAAAAGTTAATCGCCGGTTGAGTTGATAACGAGCAAAAAATCCTCGATAATGAGGCTTTATATTTTGACATTCGAAAAATATCTAACGTTGGAATGGACATCATTAGAACAGCTGACTGAGCTCTCTCTCTCTCTCTCTCTCTCTCTCTCTCTCTCTCTCTCTCTCTCTCTCTTTCTCTCTCTCTCTCAGCATTCTAACGTTTCTTTCACAAGATTTAGCATACGAAGAATTTTAACAATGCTCCCTTTCTTTCAGAATTCACAAACTCCTTTTCGCAAAGCTTTATCTCTCTCTCAACATTTACAGATTCTTCTTCCAAAGGCTTTTATCTCTTCCTATCCTTCAAGGGGAAGTTGGAAAATCCACTTCAGAAATTCTAGGCTCAAAGATTATTCACCTCAAAGAACAGGAGGTAAGATGGAGATTCCGTGCTCGGACGGGATGTGCCGAATGTCCTTTTGCAGAAAGATAGGTATCCCAACATAAAATCCGAACGTAAGGGAAGCCGAACGGACGGGAAACCAAACAGACGGGAAATTGAAAGGACGGGAAACCGAACGGAGAAGACGCCGAATGGTCAGAAAACCGAACGGACAACAAATCGAACGGACGGGAACCCGAACGGGGGTGGGGGGGGGGGGGAGCCGAACAGACGGGAAACCGAACTGACGGGAAATCGAACGGATGGGGAGGGGAACGGACAGGAAACCGGACGGACGAGGAATCGAACAGACATGAAACCAAACAGACAGGAAACCGAACGGACGGGAAATCGAACAGACAGGTATAACAAAAGGGAAGCCGAACGAACGGCGAACCGATCAAACAGGAAGTCGATCGGACGGGAAACCGAACAGACGGGAAATCGAATGCACGGGAAACCGAACAGACGGGAAATCGAATGGACGGGACTACGAACTGACGGGAAATCGAATGGACAGGAAACCGAACAGACGGGAAATCGAATGGAGGGGAAAACAAACAGACGGAAAACCGAACAGACAGGAAATCGAACGGACGAGAACCCGACCGGACAAAACATAAACTTCATTAGGAAATCATAAGACTGATCGGGCACTAAAGTTTTGATGAAATAACTAATTACCAGTTGCTTGATTAAATTTACTACTTCGTCATTAAAATTTCACTGAATAGAAAGTTTGAAATCAAAACGGAAATCAAATCTCCCATACAATTTACCTTTGGAATTCATGAAATAAATTTCACTTAGGAAGCCTTGCTGAAGAGTGTATTGTTCTTTCTTACAACTTTTGAGATTTTAGCACAAGTGCAGTTGCCTCTACGGGTTTAAAGGCCGCTCATATATATATATATATATATATATATATATATATATATATATATATATATATATATATATATATATATATATATATATATATATATATATATATATATATGATTGTGTATATATATATATATATATATATATATATATATATATATATATATATATGATTGTGTATATATATATATATATATATATATATATATATATATATATATATATATATATATATATATATATATATATAAGCTTCATATATTGTGTGTATACAATATCCATATATGTAATATATATACACACAAACACACACACACACACACACACACACACACACACATATATATATATATATATATATATATATATATATATATATATATATATATATATATATATATATATATATATATATGAACATATTTATTCAAATGTGGAAAGAATGATATTTGCATAATACAAATATTCATATTATAATTCACGTGATTATGATGATTCCTTTCTTTGATTGATTTACGATTATTTATTTGAAACAAGTTTATGATCGCTATTTATTCTCGAATTAATAATGCAATAATTGTCAAAATATTTCATCAGAGTCAATTGCAATACCTAAAATACAATGTGTTGCAAACGGCATAATTAAATTAAACATTGGTGTCATGAAACTATCTAGAAAATTACTAAAAACAATTATTTGAGTTCATAACCAAGCCAAAAATAGTCAACATATTTTTTTTTTTGGTATCAGATAATCGAAATCCACATTTTTTTCTTTTTTTTCTTTTTTTTCACCTGACTGCAATTTTCGTTAGGTAATTATATCGGTTCTAAGTGTCAGTCGAGCTAAGTAAGGCTTTTGTAGCATTTCCTAAATGCATTAGCGTTATTAAAACATATCTCCTTGCAATTTTGATATAGCAATGCAAAACTCTAAAGTGTGTGTGTGTGCGTGTGTGTGTTTAAGAGAAAGATCCTTATCAAAGCTACAAAAAAAAATTAGACATATCGATTTTTCTCTAAAAATATATCAAAATATTTTGTATATAGTCTAAACAATATTGTGACAATTTAAATATTTGGTAAAGTTGTGTGTGAAAAAAATTTTCATGTATTTATTTACCTTTTCAGCATTGTAAGTGTTTTCGCCTATATGAAATTATTTTGCAATTGAAAATTTTTCTCATTACCTCATAAACCTTTCGTACTCATAATAATAATAATAATAATAATAATAATAATAATAATAATAATAATAATAATAATAACTAACCTCCTCTATACAATGAAAAAAAAAATCTGGCAATATATGGCTATATACTGTATGTATGTATGCATGTATGTATGTTTATGTGTATATATATATATATATATATATATATATATATATATATATATATATATATATATATATATATATATATATATATATATATATATATGTATATATATATATATATATATATATATATATATATATATATATTTATATATATATATATATATATAATAATAATAATAATAATAAATATATATATATATATATATATATATATATATATATATATATATATATATATATATATATATATATATATATATATATATATATATAATAATAATAATAAATATAATATATATATAATATATATATACATATATATATATATATATATATATATATATATATATATATATATATATATATATATATATATATATATATATATATATATATATATATATATATATGTATATATATATATATATATTCCAGTCACGTTCACCTGCATTGGCAAACGTATAACTACTCGGTCTCTCCCCATTCCTCAGGTATGGGGAGAGGGAGTTGTCGTGCGCTGGTGAGAGGGTGTACCCCGAGATGTAAGGGAGATGAGTTGGAGAGGTTGAATCTGTGAGCGTGTGTGTGTATATCTGTCTATATATT
>NC_090734.1:144732930-144735430 GCF_036898095.1 Palaemon carinicauda
TTCAACCTGCCGCAGACGGCTCTCCTCGTGAGGTAAACCTACTTCGTGCCCTTTGGATACGCCGTTTACCCGAACCTGTACGCGCTGCCATACCCGATGTCGATAGTTTACCCATAAAGGACTTGATGACCAAAGCCGACGCCCTTATGGACAGCCACTTCAAGACCTCCATCAACGCCTCCACCCCTGACTACGAGGATGCCTATTCAACGTCAACCGAAGCTGACATGAATGCCGTAGGACATACACGCCTACCCCGTGACGTGCCGAAGCGGCGACAAAGCCGCCCACCACCCACCAATCGCTCGCGCCCCCAACGAACGACTTCTACAGCCACTTACTACCTCCCATCCGCCGCAGTTTTGCTACTACCACTGCAGATTCGGGGCAACCGCGAAGAAATGTGCCAAGGATTGTCAGTGGCCAAAAAAACGTGTAAGTAGGCCATCGCTTGTGGCGGTGGCCTCCCATGTTTCTAATCTTTTCTTTTTACAGGATGCAGGAACGGGCGTGCGATTTTTGGTAGACACGGGTGCTTGTCGTTCTCTTTTGCCAAGGAAACTCTTCAAGGCACGACGTAGTCTGTCTACATCTGCCGACGTCCGCTTAGTAGCTGCCAACGGATTTGCGATACCCACCTACGGTTACGAGAACCTCACATTATCGTTCGGAAACGGTAAATTCAATTGGAAGTTTCTCGTTGCTGACGTCACAATGCCAATCCTCGGTGCGGATTTCCTCTCTCATTTCCACCTTCTGGTCGATGTCGCCCACCGACGATTGGTCAACGCAGACTCGTACTTGTCGACACCTCTTCAACCCGCCCCCTCTAACCTCGCTCTCCACATCAGCGCACCCACGGATGCCTACGCCCACCTCCTCACGTCGTACCCGGAAGTTTTCCGTCCAGAACTTCGCCAAACGCCCTCGGTTCCTGCCAAGCACGGCCTTTATCACCATATCAAGACGACGGGACCCCCAGTCTTCGCAAAATTCAGACGTCTGGCACCGGAACGATTGGCAGCCGCCAAACAGACGTTCGCCGAAATGGAGAAAATGGGCCTTTGCCAAAAGGCCTCCAGCCCATGGTCGTCACCCTTACACATCGTTCTGAAGAAAGACGGCTCCCTCCGTCCGTGTGGGGATTACAGGCGCCTGAACATGCAAACAGAACCGGATCACTACCCCCTCCCAAACATTGCCGATGTGACCTCCTACCTACACAAACCGAAGGTTTTCTCTACGCTCGACCTCCTGAAGGGGTATTATCAGGTGCCTATGAACCCAGAAGACATCCCCAAGACCGCCATCACCACTCCGTTTGGTACATACACCTTCAATTACTCCTGTTTTGGCCTTCGTAATGCTGGGGCAACATTTCAACGTCGCATGGATGGCATCTTAGGGGACCTCCCTTTCTGTGTATGTTATGTGGACGACATACTTGTGTTCTCCTCCTCAAAAGAGGAACATCTCCGTCACCTACGCATCGTGCTCGACCGCCTGCAACAAAACGGCCTTGTAGTCCGGTACGACAAGTGTACCTTTGGCGCCAACGAAGTGTCGTTCTTAGGGCACCGTATCACTCCTGAAGGAGTCCATCCCCTCCCTGAGAAGGTAGCAGCCGTTCAGAACTTCCCGGGCCCTTGACCGTCAAAGCTCTGCAGGATTCCTTGGGCATGATCAACTATTATCACCGTTTTCTGCCAGTCATTGCCGCCATTCTTGCTCCCCTCTACGCCTCCATCAAGGGCAAGCCAAAGGACCTGAAGTGGGGTCCCCTTCAAGAAGCAGCCTTCTGCAATGCAAAGAAGGCCCTATCAACTGCTGCGGCTCTCACTTTTCCTATCCCACACGCCCCTCTCCTTCTCTCCACCGATGCCAGCGACGTCGCTATGGGTGCAGTACTCGAGCAGGTGGTCAAAGGCTCGCCCCACCCATTGGCCTTCTTCAGCAGAAAACTGTCCAAGGCAGAATCGGGTTATTCTACGTTCGATCGAGAATTGCTGGCGGTGCACTTGGCTGTCCGTCACTTTCGCCATTTCTTAGAAGGTACGCCCTTCGTCATTCGCACAGACCACATGCCTCTGGTGCATGGTTTCACTCGACAGTCTGACGCCTGGTCCGCCCGTCAACGCCGACATCTCTCCACCGTGGCTGAATACAATTGCACCCTCCAATACGTCCCTGGGAAAATGAATCCCGTTGCCGATGCCCTGTCAAGAAACACGTTGGCTGCCGTTCAACTGGGATTGGATTACAACGCTCTGGCTGAAGCCCAACAACAGGATCCAGAGTATCAAGCTTGTAGGACTTCCTGCACGTCCTTCCGTTGGGAAGATTTTCCCCTCGAAGACTCCAACACCACCCTCCTCTGTGACGTCAGTACTGGTAGACCGCGACCTTGGATTCCTGCTCCCATGCGCCGACAGGTGTTTGATTTCATTCACGGCCTTTCACATCCCTCGTGCCGTTCTACTGCACAGCTGCTGAAGGCAAA
>NC_090734.1:144742930-144750430 GCF_036898095.1 Palaemon carinicauda
GCATCGGTGGAGAGAAGGAGAGGGGCGTGTGGGATAGGAAAAGTGAGAGCCGCAGCAGTTGATAGGGCCTTTTTTGCATTGCAGAAGGCCGCTTCTTGAAGGGGACCCCACTTCAAGTCCTTTAGCTCGCCCTTGAGGGAGGCGTAGAGGGGAGCAAGAGTGGCGGCAATGGCTGGCAGAAAACGGTGATAATAGTTGATCATGCCCAAGAATTCCTGCAGAGCTTTGACGGTCGAGGGCGTTGGGAAACTCTGAACGGCCGCTACCTTCTCAGGGAGGGGATGGACTCCTTCAGGAGTGATACGGTGCCCTAAGAACGACACTTCGTTGGCGCCAAAGGTACACTTGTCGTACCGGACTACAAGGCCGTTTTGTTGTAGGCGGTCGAGCACGATGCGCAGGTGACGGAGATGTTCCTCTTTCGAGGAGGAGAACACAAGTATGTCGTCCACATAACATACACAGAAAGGGAGGTCCCCTAAGATGCCATCCATGCGACGTTGAAACGTTGGCCCAGCATTACGAAGGCCAAAACAGTTGTAATTGAAGGTGTATGTGCCAAACGGAGTGGCAATGGCGGTCTTAGGGATGTCTTCTGGGTTCATAGGCACCTGATAATACCCCTTCAGGAGGTCGAGCGTAGAGAAAACCTTTGCTTTGTGCAGGTAGGAGGTTACATCGGCAATGTTTGGGAGGGGGTAGTGATCCGGTTCTGTTTGCATGTTCAGGCGCCTGTAATCCCCGCACGGACGGAGGGAGCCGTCTTTCTTCAGAACGATGTGTAAGGGTGACGACCATGGGCTGGAGGCCTTTTGGCAAAGGCCCATTTTCTCCATTTCGGCGAACGTCTGTTTGGCGGCTGCCAATCGTTCCGGTGCCAGACGTCTGAATTTTGCGAAGACTGGGGGTCCCGTCGTCTTGATATGGTGATAAATACCGTGCTTGGCCGGAACCGTGGGCGTTTGGCGAAGTTCTGGACGGAAAACTTCCGGGTACGACGTGAGGAGGTGGGCATAGGCATCCGTGGGTGCGCTGATATCGAGAGCGAGGTTAGAGGGGGCTTGTTGAAGAGGTGTCGACAAGTACGAGTCTGCGTTGACCAATCGTCGTTGGGCGACATCGACCAGAAGGTGGAAATGAGAGAGGAAATCCGCCCCGAGGATTGGCATTGTGACGTCAGCAACGAGAAACTTCCAATTGAATTTACCGTTTCCGAACGATAATGTGAGGTTCTCGTAACCGTAGGTGGGTATCGCAAATCCGTTGGCAGCTACCAAGCGGACGTCGGCAGATGTAGACAGACTACGTTGTGCCTTGAAGAGTTTCCTTGGCAAAAGAGAACGACAAGCACCCGTGTCGACCAAAAATCGCCCGCCCGTTCCTGCATCCTGTAAAAAGAAGAGATTAGAAACATGGGAGGCCACCGCCACAAGCGATGGCCTACTTACACGTTTTATGGCCACTGACAATCTTTGGCACATTTCTTCGCGGTTGCCCCGAATCTGAAGTGGTAGTAGCAAAACTGCGGCGGATGGGAGGTAGTAAGTGGCTGTAGAAGTCGTTCGTTGGGGCGCGAGCGATTGGTGGGTGGTGGGCGGCTTTGTCGCCGCTTCGGCACATCACGGGGTAGGCGTGTATGTCCTACGGCATTCATGTCAGCTTCGGTTGACGTTGAATAGGCATCCTCGTCGTCAGGGGTGGAGGCGTTGATGGAGGTCTTGAAGTGGCTGTCCTCAAGGGCGTCGGCTTTGGTCATCAAGTCCTTTATGGGTAAACTATCGACATCAGGTATGGCAGCGCACACAGGTTCAGGTAAACGGCGTATCCAAAGGGCACGGAGTAGGTTCACCTCACGAGGAGAGCCGTCTGCGGCAGGTTGAAGGCGAGCGATACTGGTCATTTCCCTGAGGGCAAGCGAAGCCCTTTGGTCCCCCAACGGTTGTTGCGAGAGCTGAAAAAGCTTTGCTATACGGGTGGCTGGCGACGGCGAGTACTGCTGCAGAAGGTATGATTTGAGGTCGTCATACGCTATTGGGGTGTCTCCTTGTTCAAAAGCCAGTCGGATATTTCTGGGAAGGTGTCCTCGGGTATCGCCGCGAGAACATAATCAGCTTTGGTGGTTGAGCGAGTCACGCCCCTGATACGAAACTGGACTTCTGCGCGCTGAAACCAAGCAAACGCCTCTCCGCTGGCAAACGATGAAAGTTTGAATGGCGCGGCCGCAGCACCAACTGCCATAGAGTCCGCCATAGTACCAACGATGAAGGGGCGAGGGGGTGGGGGTGGAAGGCGGTGGGAACGAGTCGACTTCCGGGGTCACCAATGTGACGGGCCGAGAGAGGATGTGAACTCAAAGGCAGATTGGAAACGACTGAGTTATATTATTATAGAACACTCTCCTTTATATACAAAACGGCAAGGCAACAGGACATGGCATGTTTGAGAGACAGACAAAGTTCAGAGGAAAACCGGAGACATGATCATTCAGGTTCTTTTTAGTGCGAGGGAAGAGCGCAGATACAAGCATAATATATACAATAGGAATTATGTACAATTGTGTGACACACGGTTGGTACAATATATATATATATATATATATATATATATATATATATATATATATATATATATATATATATATATATATATATATATATCTGGTCACGCTCAGCGGCATTGTCAGACGTATAACCATTCGATCTCTCTCCTGTTTCTTGGATAGGGGGAAGGAATAGTTAGGAAAGGGGGGGCGGGAGGGGTTGAATATGTGTGCGCATATCTATTTAAATATTTAGCCGTCTATTTTGATGGGTCGCGTACACTAGTGTATGTATATTCATATACTGTACAGTACTTGGATGTGTGTCAATGTATACGTTCATAAGTGCAACTTACCGAGCAGTATGACAAAGAATCTGATTTGATTACAGATCTAACTATAGTTAGAAAAAAGAATAACAGAACAAATAACCATTCTGTGGAAGTGAGGTTTAGCTAGAGCTGAATTGCAAAGCTGTCATCAAATTTCCCAGAGATAAAGTTACAGTCTCATGTTACGATTGTTATGACCCTGTTCATTTTTTCCTTGAGAGAAATATGAAATGAAATTGCATATCCTTCTCTTATTTTAATTGTAAAGATAAATAGAAACATAATCCAACGCCTGACATTTAATAAGCAAACGGTAAAAAAATGCATAAACAACAATGGATTCACATGATATAATAAGAGCCAAAATATTATTATTATTATTATTATTATTATTATTATTATTATTATTATTATTATTATTACTTACTTACTTACTTACTTACTAAGCTAAAACCCTAGTTGGAAAAGCGTGATGCTATAAGCCTAAGGGCTCCAACAAGTAAAATAGCCCAGTGAGGAAAGGAAATACGGATATAAATAATCTATAATAGAAGTAATGAAAAAATAAAATAAAATATTTTAAGCACACAAACAACATCAAAATAAAATTTTCATATATAAGCTATAAAAACTTTTAAAATAAACAGGAAGAGAAATAAGATAAAATAGTAAGCTCGAGAGTATCCTCAAACAACTGCATGATGGTCAAATGGGATGTGGTAACCTACTAGAAACATCCCTGCCCTTGCAATATGTTGGACGGGAGTTCGATACTCGCTCAAACTCGATGCTTTCTAGTAGGGTCTACAACCACACTATCCTTGTGAGCTAAGGATGGTAGGTTTAGAGGGCCTAAAGGTCTACTTGCTGAGTCTTCAGCAGCCATTGTCTGGCCCTCCCTGGTCCTAGCTTGGGCGCTGATCATTGTTCCGTTCCTTGCTTATGCCATTCATTTCTTTAAATGAATTAAGAAATTACATCTTCACCTATAAAAAGGAAAAGGTGGAGAAAGGGTGAAAGGAAACGTTGTCAAGACATCAAATAAGAAATAAATAAATAAAATGATAGATGAGAGGAAGGGAGTGGAAAAGAGAGGCAATAAGAGTCACGAATAAAAACTGAATAATTGAAGTGGAAGGGAATTTCACCATTCTAAGATTAATCAAAATCAAGAGAGAGAGAGAGAGAGAGAGAGAGAGGGGGGGGGGGGGGCATTGATGCTGTGCTGATAACTGTTATTATATGTCTATCCCTACACCATCTGCAATAAACTACAGTCAAACAGCAGTCATGCACAAATCTTCCTTGAGACAAGTACGTATCTACTTGCTATATTAGAAAAGAGAGAGAGAGAGAGAGAGAGAGAGAGAGAGAGAGAGAGAGAGAGAGAGAGAGAGAGAGAGAGAGAGAGAGCAAAACCCATATTAACCTTGACTCGACCTACTTGATTCAAGATTCTTTCCTCGAAAGATAAGCAAAACTTCGCTTATATAATGAAGTTTTTCAAAGATTCAAGTCTCCTTAAGAAAGGTGTCACTTTGGAAACAGATTACCGGAGAGTTTTGCGCATGCGCATGGGGGTCCTGTTAAAACAGATGCCTGGTTTGCAATTTGTAACAAATCCCTGTTGCCTTTGATAACAGATGTCTGGTTGGCATGTCATAGCATGCGCATGGTAGTACTGTTAAAACAGATGCCTGGTGCCTGGTTTTCCTGATAAAACAGATGCCTGGTGCCTGGTTTTTCCTGTTAAAACAGATGCCTAGTAATCCTGTTAAAATAGATGCTTAGTACTCCAACTAAACAGATGTCTGGTTTTCCATTTGTAACAAATGCATGTTGCCCTTTGAGAACAGATGTCTGGCTGGCATTTCATAACATATATAGTTCTCATTTTATGACATATGCCTTATGGTCCTATTAAAACATATACCTGGTTTTCCTTTAATAACAAATACCTGGTTTTCATTTGATAACATGTGGAATGATCTTCCTAATCGGGTAGCTGAATCGGTAGAACTTCAAAAGTGTAAACTTGCAGAAAATGTTTTTATGTTGAACAGGCTGACATAAGTCTATAGTTTATATATGAAATATCTATTTTGATGTTGTTACTGTTTAAAAAAATTTTTATTGATTGTTAATTATTTCTCATATCGTTTATTCATTTCCTTATTTATTTATTTCCTTTCCTCACTGAGCTATTTTTCCCTGTTGGAGCTCTTTGGCTTATAGCATCTCGTTCTTCCAACTAAGGTTGTAGCTTAGTTAATAATAATAATAATAATAATAATAATAATAATAATAATAATAATACGCATGTCCTTTTATAATAAATGCCTAGTTATCTTTCGATAACATATGTATGGTAGTCATTTTATAACACATGTCTGGTTGTCCTTTTATAACATGTGCCCGGTTATAATCTTATAACAAATGTCTAGTCACCATTTTTATTGACAAAAAATACTTGGCAATCAATCTAGTAAGCAAAATACCGATTGAAATTCGCTAGACCTGCAGTGGTTAATTGAATACTGAAAATGCACCTCATGTGTTAATGCCATATCAAAACACATTACTATACTCAATTCTTTTTTACTGAGGCAGATTTACACCGACTCGCCGCGATGCCCTTTTACCTCGGAAAATTTTCCTGCTCTCTGATTGGTTAGAATTATCTCGTCCAACCAATCAGCGATCAGGAAACTTTTCAAAGCTAAGAAGGCACCCCTGAGAGTCGGCATAAATCAGCCTTACTAAAAAGAATTGACTATTGTATTCTTATGAAGATTTCCTTTGTGTTTATTTTAAATCATCTGTACCTTCGCCAATCATAGTTTTTGGGATATCATTTTTTTGGATAACCAATCAATTACATTTAATATATAGTTTATTTTATTCATTTATTTAACTTTATTATAATATTTCTCTTCCCAATGTTAATCGGGCAAGCTCTGTAAGAGTCAAGTTTGACTCATTGGGTTGGTGAATCTCCTTCCTTTAGTAATAATAATAATAATATTAATAATAATAATAATAATAATAATAATAATTATTATTATTATTATTGTTAGTATTACAATAATAATAATAATAATAATAATAATAATAATAATAATAATAATAATAATAATAAATGGCCAACCATGAGCTATTATGATATTCAAAATATCGGATGTATATACTTCAAACCAAATTTGTATCTGTTTAACTATATATACAAAGAAACGATATTCAAAATGCATAGACTTACAATAGGCGATTTAATATATATAATTATTTATATATATACGTATATATAAATGTGTATATATATATATATATATATATATATATATATATATATATATATATATATATATATATATATATATATATATATATGCATGTATATAATTTACTATATAGGGGAGTTATAAAAAATATATAGCATCAGTAAAAATTCTTAACATTAAAATCAGTACTTATTTAATAGAGACTCAATCCTCCCCACATTTATATATATATATATATATTATATATATATATATATATATATATATATATATATATATATATATATATATATATATATATATATATATTTGCTCTACTATATAGGGGAGGTATAAAAAAAATATATAGCATAAGTGTAAAATCTTAACATTAACATCAGTACTTATTTAGTAGAAACTCAATCCTTCGTGCCCTTCTCGGGTGTCAGCGAAGAAAAAATATCAACTAGTCTTGAGTAGTGCCATAGCCTCTGTACCATGGTCTTCCACTGTCTTGGGTTAGAATTCTCTTGCTTGAGGATACACTCGGGCACTCTATTCTATCTCATTTCTCTTCCTCTTCAAGTTTTTATAGTTTATATTTATATTTTAATATTATTACTGTTCTTGAAATATTTTACTTTTCCTTCTTTCCTTTCCTCACTGGGATATTTTCCCTGTTGGAGCCCCTTGACTTATAGCATCCTGCTTTTCCAACTAGGGTTGTAGCTTAGAATATAATAATAATAATAATAATAATAATAATAATAATAATAATAATAATAATAATAATAATAATAATAATAATAATAATAACTGAATTTGGAGAAACTCGGTCACAGATTCATTTTATATGAAAAAAAATGTATATATCACTTACAGACCAAAATGTGAGACATCCTCCCCCCCAAAAAAAAAAAAACTGAAATTACCAAAAACCCTAATTGAGAAGAGTTTAATTCGATATGCAAATTAACAACAGAATAATTATAGAGACAGTTTAACGATCACAGCTTAATTACCCATCCATTTAATGAACTACGTTTAATTCAATTCGCTAATAAATATTACGGCCTCGTTTACAAATTAATGAAAGTTCAGGAGGTAATTTCTTAACTGTCATTTTATCTTTACTATTATTGTCATTACAAGCGAAGGGGCAAACTAATTGGACGGGCATGGAAAAGAAACTCGAAGTAACGAAATCAACTATGAAAGAGCGCAGACTTCCGCCACGGCAACTTATTTCTCGACCTTTTATTCGACCTTGACCTTGACCTTTGACCTTAACATGTATTAATAGTCATGGATTTTCACACAATCCAATATGAACCAAGTTTGAAATTTCTGTGACAATGATGTCCAAACTTAT
>NC_090734.1:144755430-144757930 GCF_036898095.1 Palaemon carinicauda
ACTAAAGGCCCTAACAAGTCTGAGCAGGACTCGAACCCCCGATTGGAAGACACCAGGTAGAGAGAGACGTTACCAATGAGGCCACAACAACGTAAGAAATGATTAGATGAAAAGGAAAAGAGATAGGAAGAGAGATAAAACATAAGGAGACCTCAATTCACTGGCCATTAAACGAACGCCCACTGACTACACCTGCACTCTTACACATCAACCGCAAGATGTGATTTTCTGTCTGTAAAAAACAAAAAAAAAGATAATAATAATAATAAAAATAATAATAAAAAAAGCAATGGTAGAGATATCTCCAAGCATTTTTAATACATTTATGTATGTCTTTACAACTTTGTTTGAATGTGTTCAGCATTAAACCATACAAAAATATATCTATCTATCTATCTATCTAATCTATCTATATATATATATATATATATATATATATATATATATATATATATATATATATATTTATATAAATATACATTTATGTATGTCTTTACAACTTTGTTTGAATGTGTTCAGCATTAAACCATACATAAATATATCTATATATATATATATATATATATATATATATATATATATATTATATATATATATATATATATATATATATATATAATGTATGTATATTTATATATATGTATATATATATATATATATTATATATATATATATATATATATATATATATATATTTATATATACATATATATATATATATATATATATATATATATATATATATATATATGTATATATATATATATATATATAATATATATATATATATATATATATATATATAATCACTTGCTAAGCTACAACCCTAGTTGGAAAAGCTGGATGCTATAAAGCCAGAGGGACCCCACCGGGGAAAATAGCCTGGTGAGGAAAGGAAGCAAGGAAAAACAAAATATCTTAAGAATAGTAACATTAGAATAAATCTTTCCTATATAAGATATAAAAACTTTAACAAAACCAGAAAAAGAGAAATTAGATAGAATAGTGTGCCCGAGTGTACCCTCAACCAAGAAAACTCTAACCCAAGACAGTGGAAGACCAAGGTACAGATGCTATGGAACTACCCAAGACTAGAGAACAAAGATTTGATTTTGGAGTGTCCTTTTCTTAGAAGAGAGGCTTACCATAGGTAAAGAGTTTCTTCTACCCTTACCAAGAGGAAATTAGCCACTGACTAATTACAGTGCATTAGTTAACCCCTTGTATGAAGAAGAATTGTTTGGTAATCTCAGTGTTGTCAGGTTTATAAGGACAGAGGAAAAATTTGTAAAAAATAGGCCAGACTATTCGGAGTATGTGGAGGCAAGAGGAAAGTGAACCGTAACCAGAGAGAAGGATCCAATGTAGTACTGTCTGGACAGTCAAAAGGACCTCATAACTCTCTAGAGGTAGTATCTAAACGGGTGGCTCGTGCCCTGGCCAACCAACCCATCCTGAATGTGTATCGCCATGTCATCAAAGCTGTACTAGGTTGGTTTGCTCTGAGCGATTAGGCTAAAATATCCCATTATTACCAATCAGCAGTGGTGAGCGTGGTTGCTGTTGTTGTTGCTGTGTTTATGGACATAATTAACAGCTGTATTCCAACTTACAAACCTCAATCATTTTTCATCAGCTGGAATATTAATACAACTAAATATCCAACATTTAAAAGTTTTAAGAACATTTAATTAAGTATTTTCTGAATTGCATAATGAACATTCAACAATTTCTGTTGTTTTGGTTAATGGAAAACAGTGATTCCAAAATCAAGCCTTTTGATAAACAAATGAGAGAGAGAGAGAGAGAGAGAGAGGAGAGAGAGAGAGAGAGGAGAGAGAGAGAGAGAGAGAGAGAGAGTAAATTCTCCACGAGAGAAAACCTGTTCACAAACATAAAAGAAGCATTATTTGAATTGAATGTACTTATTGTATTTACTTGTTTGTTTGGTACACAAAAAGAGAGGGGTTATGCTCTCTCTCTCTCTCTCTCTCCTCTCTCTCTCTCTCTCTCTCTCTCTCTCTCTCTCTCTCTCTCTCTCTCTCTCTATTTGTTTTTGAAAGACTTAATTTTGCAATCACTTGTTTGCATATAATTGCTCAATGTTCTTTTTATTAAAATACTGAAATACTTTTATTAAGATATTTGAATGCAATATAGTTTTATTAATCAGTCAAATAATCATAAATAGATTTTTTAAGTTGATATATCGACTGTTAATTATGTTTAAAATTAAAAAATGGAAACAAAGTTGAATTATTATTCAGAATGAATGAATGACTTGAGGTTTTCTGGTATCCTGACATCTAAGGTCATTGACACCGATATCATTTATTAGAAATAAAAATTAAAAGATTATTCAATTAAACCATAAAAGCAAATATGCCATTATAAAAGTTAAATAGCTTTCAAAAGACCTGCTTCTGAAATAAATCTAAAAAAGCAGCTAGTATTGTACAACACATCATGTCCAATAATCTTACGAAGGAAGAACCTGCCA
>NC_090734.1:144762930-144767976 GCF_036898095.1 Palaemon carinicauda
CAAATTCTTTATTTAGGTAGGCTGGGGAACAGATTCTCAAACCTCTAAGAAATAGATTGCAAGCTACTCCAATTTCTACAGAAATGTCGTGATAACTAAAGAAATGAATGTAGGAAATAGAGAAAGTTGGTTTTCTATACACAGGTGAAATTATACCCCGTCGATTCCCTTATAATTAGTATGTCCAAAAAAAGCAAACTTCCCATCTTTTTCCCATTCAGTTTTTAAATTTTATGCTAGGGACTAGGGAATTTAGATTATTGAAAAATATATCGAACATCTCCCCAGCTATCATCCCAATATGTGAAAATGTCATCAACATAGCGTTGCCAAACCATGTTCGTAGGTTTAATTGTTAAAAGTTCTGTTTCAAAGTATTCCATGTAGAGGTTGGCTAAAATTGGAAGATAACGGGCTGCCCATACTACAACCAAATTTCTGTTTGTAAAAATTCCCATTGAAGAGAGAAAACGTTATTTAACACACTTAGTTAATTAACTTAATTATTTTTTTTAAATACTGAGGGGGAAGTGATCTTCATAAGGGATTAATTTTTCACTCAAGAAACCTAGTACATCATTGATCGGGACCTTTGTAAATAGCGATTCTACGTCAAGACTCAAGAGTTTTACATTGTTTACCGGGATATTTAATCTATTGAATTTCTGGATGAAGTCCTCTGCATGGCTTAATATGAGCTGAAGAAAAGCTACCCTAGAAAGGGAGACAGCAAGTCTGCTAACCATTTTGATATATTATATATAAATGACCCTTTACATGAGACGATTGGGCGTAAGGGAATATCGTCCTTGTGAGTTTTTGGGAGCCCGTAAAAATATGGCAACGAAGGGTTCATAACTTTGAACTTTTCTAAGACCTCGATGTCTTTTTATTTCCGATTTTTCTATTGCTCCGGAATTTTTCAAATCCGTAAGAAAAATCGGAAATAATAAAAAAGACATCGAGGTCTTAGAAAAGTTCAAAGTTATGAACTCTTCGTTGCCAATATATATATATATATATATATATATATATATATATATATAATATATATATATATATATATATATATATATATATATATATACATAATAATATATATATATTATTATATATAATATATATATATATATATATATATATATATATATATATACTGTATATCTATATATATGAATATATGTATACATATATACGTGTATATAAATGTGTATACACACACACACACACACACATATATATATATATATATATATATATATATTTATATATATATATATATATATATATATATATAGGTATATATAGGTATACTACAACAACAAATTCAGCCGTTTCTAGTCCATTGCGGGACGAAGGCCTAAAGGCATGTCCTTATTCATGTCTGGGATTTGGCCAGTTTTCATCACCAAACTGGCCACTGCGGATTGGTCATGGTGGAAGACTTTAGTCTGATCGTCCACCGCAAATCGACTTAGTCCTTATTCTATAATACCTTGCTGACAAGTACAGCTTCACTGATCATTGACGAAACTCAAACCCTTTCACCACGTTAAGGTTTACGAGAGAGAGAGAGAGAGAGAGAGAGAGAGAGAGAGAGAGAGAGAGGAGAGAGAGAGAGAGAGGAGAGAGAGAGAGAGAGACTGTTCTCACTTAACCTGAACCTCCGTGAGACAGGCTAACTGGAAAACTGCCTCTAAAAACGAAAAATAATAACGAAACAGGTTATGGTACCATTTATAAATGGTTTGCCCGACGGTCAATCGCTTCCCGTGTCTGCCTTTAAAGCTTTTCAATAGTCTTCGAAATGGACCCAGCGCTGAAAGAGGAACTCTTTGATCTCCCACCATACCCAAAATAAAGGGAACCAGCATTTACACTAAAAGAAAAAAGGATATCAAGTGAAAAGTACTGGAGTTTATCGCATGCTTTAATCAACAAAATAAATATTTAGCTATTTTATTTTGAGTTGATAATTATAACCTGATGTTTGAGGCTTATGTAACCCTAGTTCTTTTCCATTTCTTAGCTTATTAATTTGCCTCATATATATGTAATGTCTTTAACTAAGAAAAAGAAAGGATTTACAAAGCTGATACCTGAACATGACTCAAATCGTAAGCTCCTTTTCATCTTTTTTCTCTTATCGTTCTGAGGTGGGGACTTTACTATTTTTTTCAAAAGGCCTTCACAAAACCAAAAATATTTTCGCACGTTATATATAGTTTTCGTTTTTAGTACACCAATGACAGCTAAAAAATGTTGTTTGTTCATATTAATAAAAAAAAAAAACTTGAATAATTCTTATTCTTTCATATTCATTTCTAAAGTATCCTCGTCTGCAGGTAAACGGGTTCGCTTGACGTCTGAAAAAATGTGAAAGGTTAAATCATAGTGCCAAAAGCTCGAAGGGGTTTTTCCAACGTATGTTCAAGTCCAGGAGAAAAAAACGTAAATGGTTTATGGACCTGCTGCCCAGAAAAAGTAGCAAATAAGAAATAAAATAAAAGTCAATAATCAGATTATAAAAAGGGAATAAGCTGTGAAATAAACATGATGAAAGTGGGATGGAAATATAAACATTTTGCAACAAACAAATGCAGCCGTTTCTAGTCCATTGCAGGAGAAAGGGCCTCAGACATGTCCTTATTCACTCTGGAGTTTGGTTACTTAACATCACCACGCTGGCCATTGCTGATTTAAGATGATGGGAGACTTTGGTTTGATAGCTCATGGAAAACCAACCTACTATAGGTGGCCCTGACTAGTACAGCTTTGCTGATCATGACGATACTCAAATCCTTTTGTAGTAGTACTGTAGTAGTACAGGAAAGAGAGAGAGAGAGAGAGAGAGAGAGAGAGAGAGAGAGAGAAGAGGGGGATGTGACTCACAGACAGCCAGACAGACTGACAGACAAACTGACTCAAAAAACGGAAAATAAAACGAAACAGGTTAAGGTCCCATTTCCAAATGGTCCGTCCGACCGTCGATCGCTTTCCCGTGTTTGCCTTTAAAGCTTTCCAAATCGTCTCTTTTTCGCATCGAAAAGGCCAGCCCTGATAGAGGAACTCTTTGATCTCCCGCCATACCGAAATAAAGACAACCAACATTTACACTAAAAGAAATGAAACATTAATTGAAAAGTACGGGAGTGTATTGCACGCTTTATTCAACAAATGGATTCTCAGCTCAACAAAATCAATTTCAAATCATATCATTTTAAGTTAATAATTCTACCAATTGTTTAAGACCTATAAAACTCAACAGTTTTTACCCTTTGTTTTCTTACTAGCGTACGCGGCCTGTCAAAAATGACTGCTAAATATTTAGATAAGCGCGAACACATATTCATCCCTTCCTACACCCTACCCTTTTCTTAACTACTTCTTGGGGTGCCCCCTCTCACCAGAGTATGACTACTTTCTCTTCCCTAACCAGAGGGATGGGAGAGATCGAGTAAGTCATACATTTGGCAATGATGCCAGCGTAACATGAAAGTATAAATATTTATATATTTATATATATTTACATGTATGTATGTATGTATGTATGTATGTATGTATGTATTTATGTATAATATATACACACATATATTTACATATATATACAGTATATATATATATATATATATATATATATATATATATATATATATATATATATATATATATATATCTAATATCATAATATATATATATATATATATATATATATATATATAATATATTTATATATATATACATATATACATATATATAGATATATATAATATACATATATATATATATATATATATATATATATACATACATATATATATATATATATATATATATATATATACTATATATATATATATATATATATGTATATATATAGAAAACCCAAACACTTGCTCTTTATTACAAAGGGTAGATTCTTTTTCTTTTGCCTCATACAGAATGTAATTCTTACCTCTGGTAAAAAAAAAAAACAATTCAAAACTGATGCTTGAACATGTCTAAAATTAAAATTCTCTTACACACCTCATTTCTCTCCCCTTCCACTATGCAGGAATTTGCAAATTCTCTTTGACGGATCTTCGAGCCTACAAAAAATATTTTCGCAGACGTTATATAAGTTTCCTTTTTTATTCCAGGATATTATATATATCACTTCTTCCACGTGCTTTCAAAGAGCTAAAAAAATGCTGTGCGTGTTCACTTTTATGATGAACACAAAATTTTAAAGATGTAAAACACTAAATCATTCATTTTCTTTCGTGATCCTTTGTAAACGTCAGGGAAAAAACAAGAAAGCTTAAATTATAGAACAGAGCTGGTTAGCTTTCTCCTCGAGGAATTTATTATTAGGTGTTGGAAAAAACTTTAAACGTTATCAAATAAAAAAAGACAATAATCCGCATATCGAAAGAGGATGGATGGTCCTGAACTGTATGTGGTGAAAGTAAGAGAAAGAAAATAAGAAAAAAAACTAATATACACAGATGAGTATCTTAATTCTAATATATTGCAGCAATGGAGGAGGCTAGCAAGAGAGAGAGAGAGAGAGAGAGAGAGAGAGAGAGTGAGAGAGAGAGAAGAGAGAGAGAGAGCCTTACCTTATTGCCTTATTTTTGTTTGGGTTCCCCCAGGTCCCTCAGTGTGAGGCACCTCGTATATTCAACCAGAGAGTTGCTAATACATCTTCCGGTGTATTTTGGCATCTTCCAGTCTTGGATGGTCTGGGGATGCAATCTTAGGTATTTATCGAGCTGATTTTTAAACGCATCTACGCTCACTCCTGATATGTTTCTTAGATGAGCTGGCAGCACATCAATAGTCGCTGCATTATCGCATGCTGGTGCGTAGTGGATTAATGTCCTGTGCGCCTTTCTCAGTTTACTTGGAATGCTTTTTGGTACTATTAATCTACCTCGGCTTGCTCTTTCTGATACTTTTAAGCTCCATGATGTTTTCAGCAATTCCTTCTATTTGCTTCCATGCTTGTATTATCATGTAGCGTTCTCTTCTCCCTTTCTAGAATGTATAGTTTTAAAAATTGCG
>NC_090734.1:144768476-144773476 GCF_036898095.1 Palaemon carinicauda
CTGTGTATCCCTTTCTGTGTGGGGGTTACGTAAACGTGGTGAAAAGGTTGTGTTTCGCCATGATCAGCAAAAAATGTATTTGTCAAGGTCATCCATACTAGGTTGGTTTGCTGTGAGCTGTAATACAAAAGTTTCCTTCCATCGCCAATCCAGACTTGGCAGCATGGGGATGAAACTGGCCAAACACCAGACATGAATTTACATGTCTGAGACCTTTGTCCTGCAGTGGACTAGAAACGGGTGCATTTGTTGTTGTTGTTGTTGTTGTATGTATGTATGTATAAAAGATCATACAAATTCTTCTCAATTGAACGTTCAAAATTGTTCCGTGTAAAAACTGTAGACCGTGTGCGAGATGGGTTTTACTTGATGACAGAGAGGTGAGGTGATTCAAAATGATGTTTATTCAGCAGATAACGAGCTTATATACAAGCAGTTGAGAGCAAGAAGGTCACAAAAACTTCAAACAATATAAAACATGGCGATGACGAGCTTAAACAGGATATTCTATTATCACTGCGGTAGAGAGGTAGAGATAAAAGATCAAATAGCATCACATTGTATGAGCGTGTATGAAACACGTTCGGTACAACCGGCTCGAGAAATATATATACATATTTAAGTTGGCTCGAGTGAACGACAATAAGATCGAAAGAGAAGAAGACTTAAATATCGTTTTTGAACAATGGCTAACATCCAAAATTTTCTTATTTGTGAATTATATAGGTCATGTTACGTTTTAGTAATTTTTTTCTTATGTATTTCAGCATGTAATATTCTATATAATCCCTCTCGATCAATTCCTAGCCATTTATATACTTAAAACCAAAAGGTTTCAAAATGGAATGACTTTCTATAAATGCCTACCAATTTATATCTCGCCACGACTCGCCTGGTTATTTGGGCCATTTTAATTTATATGAGCTCTTAGCCAAGGGGTTTTCGGCCGAGGGAGGTCAGGCCTTAAAACCGGGTCACTTTAAATGTCGGCGCGATTTATTAGCGTGACACCAGACGTTTTTCACGGGACGTTGTTAATATGCAAAGGGGAAAATTTCTGCGAGGAGCCAGGGTCAACACTGCTAGAGTTTTTCAGTGTAATGTTATAATGTAGATTTAGTCTTTGAGCTGGGTGTATGTTTTTACTGACTGTTGCCTTTCGTATTTTGGCTAAATTTTTGCAATGTTTTTATTTCTTTTGTATGTACTTTTCTTGGAAACGTTTTGCATTTTGCATTTACTAGACCTTTTTTTAATGTTGCTTTATTTTTTAATCAGGTTGTAAGTTTTTTTTGGCAACTGATGTCTCTTGAATTTTGGCAAACTATTTGAGGTTTTTTTTTTAGGATTCTGTACTTTTCTTGAAAACATTTTTGTATTTTTTATTTACTGGATTTTTTTTTACCAATGTTGCTTTATTTCTTTAGCAGGTTGTAGTTTTTTGCCAACTGTTGCCTTTTAAATTTTGGCTAAAATTTCGCAAGTATATGTTTTGGAGCCTGCACTTTTCTTGAAAATTTTTAACTTTTTGTAATTTGCATTTACTGGATTTTTTTTGTACTGTTGATTTTTTTTTTTTCTGAGCAGGATATAAGTGTTTTGCCTACAGTTGCCTATTGTATTTTTGGCAAAATGTTTGTTTTTTATTTTAATTCTTTTTTTTTTAGTGAACTTTTCTTGAAAGCTTTTTGCATTTTGTATTTTACTAGATTTATTTTGTGATGTTGCTTATTTTTTGGAGCAGGATGTATATTTTTTCCTACTGCTGCCTTTTGCATTTTGGCAAAATATTTGCAAGGTTCTTCTTTAGAGTCCGCACTTTTTTTGAAAACTTGGTATTTTGTATTTACTGGGAAAGCTTTTTTTTCCTGTTTCTTACTACATTTTCTAGAAACCATTTTCCATTTTGTATTTTTATAACTATTTTTGCATTTTTTATTTTTTATAACTGCTTTTTTGCATTTTTGGAAAACTTTTTGTTATATATATATATATATATATATATATATATATATATTTAGAAACATTTGGCCCGTTTGTATTTTTGCTCCTATGGCCTCAATTTGAGATCGGCAAATAATGATCTCAATTTTTGTCCCATTTTAAAACTCGTTTCTCCGAAGTTTTTAACAAATTTTACATGTATTATTTATTGGTATCATCAGACTTCTTAATCCCGCTTTGATTAAAAAAGGCTTGTTGTCATATCCCTTTCAACTAGGATTGTAGTGGCCGATGTGATAACATCTTTGACTAGTGATCGCCAGTTTGGGGTTCGAGTCCCACTCAAACTCTTTAGTTTCTTTGGCGCTGCAACCTCACCATCCTTGTGAGCTAAGGGGGGGGGGGGTTGGTGGAGCCTATAGGTCTATATTCTGAGTCCATCAACACCCATTTCCTAGCCCACCTTGGTCCTAGTGTTAGTGGAGAGGGGAGCTTGGGCGCTGATCATACGTATATATGGTCAGTCTCTAGAGCATTGTCCTGCTTGCTAGGGCAGTTGTCACTGTCCCTTGCCTCTACCATTCATGAGCGACCTTATAAACCCTTTAAACTATTCTACAATTAATAAATTATTATTTATATTTCTGTTTTTTTCTGTTAAGTGGTTAAACGTACCGGTTTTGTTATATTTATTTTTCTCTGGTAGAAAAGAGGGATTAGTGAGAAGAGAGAGAAGTTGAAACGAAAAGTTAACATCAGATCCAAAAATATTCCTTCAATAGAAAGGCGACGACAGTGGTAGTATGTTGACTAATTGAGTAGTATTTTTCACACACTCTTTTTCTCTCTAGAAAGCCACCCTTCTTATTTCTGTTAACAACAGCTGTGAGTGATATTAAGTTGTTAGTCAAATTGCTGTACGTAGCAGCTTGGAGAGAGAGAGAGAGAGAGAGAGAGAAGAGAGAGAGAGAGAGAGAAGAAAAAAAATGTGATCAAAATTATGTCCTTCGGTTGAGATAAATGGCTTCAGGTGGTGATGTTTATCTCAGCAAAGGACTTAATTTGGATCACATATTTTTCTTCTCTCTCTCTCTCTCTCTCTCTCTCTCTCTCTCTCTCTCTCTCAAAGAGCAATTATGAATCTCCGTGGATGAACCAAAATGTCTTTTATGCATCCAAAATCATTGTAACACTCTCTCTCTCTCTCTCTCTCTCTCTCTCTCTCTCTCTCTCTCTCAAAGAGCAATTATGAATCTCCGTGGATGAACCAAAATGTCTTTTATGCATCCAAAATCATTGTAACTCTCTCTCTCTCTCTCTCTCTCTCTCTCTCTCTCTCTCTAAGAGCAATTATGAGTCTCCGTGGATGAACCAAAATGTCTTTTATATGCATCCAAAATCATTGTAACACTCTCTCTCTCTCTCTCTCTCTCTCTCTCTCTCTCTCAAAGAGCAATTATGAATCTCCGTGGATGAACCAAAATGTCTTTTATGCATCCAAAATCATTGTAACTCTCTCTCTCTCTCTCTCTCTCTCTCTCTCTCTCTCAAAGAGCAATTATGAGTCTCCGTGGATGAACCAAAATGTCTTTTATGCATCCAAAATCATTGTAACACTTTCTCTCTCTCTCTCTCTCTCTCTCTCTCTCTCTCTCTCTCAAAGAGCAATTATGAATCTCCGTGGATGAACCAAAATGTCTTTTATGCATCCAAAATCATTGTAACTCTCTCTCTCTCTCTCTCTCTCTCTCTCTCTCTCTCTCTCTCTCTCTCTAAGAGCAATTATGAGTCTCCGTGGATGAACCAAAATGTCTTTTATGCATCCAAAATCACTGTAACTCCTTGTAACTCTCTCTCTCTCTCTCTCTCTCTCTCTCTCTCTCTCTCTCTGATCACCATTTGGGGTCGACTCTCAGTAGTATCTGGTGGTTGCGTTGAGATCTTGAGTACCCTTAAGTCTCTTGGCGAAGTACCGGCAGGAAATGCGGGTAATGGGTGCAGAGTTGTGTTTACCCTTTTTATGCTTGACAATTGTTAATATATTTTATACATTTGTTTTCATTCTTTATATTTTCATTTTATATTAATTTATTTCATTTTAATTTATTTTCTTTTTGAATGAGGAAGGTATTTGTGAATTTTATAGTGATAATTATTGATATATTTTATACATTTGTTTTCATTTTTTATATTTTTATTTTTATTTAAATTCGTTATTTTTTTTTTTTTTTTTTAGAATGCGGACGGTATTTTTTAATCTTATAGTTTTTGTAAGTCGTGTCTGATTTTCTATTCAATGTATTTTTTTTTTCTTTTGGGTTTAATGGTCTCTCATGAATAGCAGAGGCAAAGGACAATGACATTGTCCTAGCAAGTAGGATAATGCCCTAGAGACTGACCATAAATACATATGATCAGTGCCTAAGCCCCCTCTGCACCCATGCTAGGACCAAGGAGGGCCAGGCAATGGCTGTTGATGACTCAGCAGTTAGACCTATAGGCTCCGTAGCTCACAGGATGGTAAGTTTGCAGGCACTAAAGAAACTATCGAATTTGGGTGGGACTCGAACCCCAGTCTGGCGATCACCAGTCAGGGACGTTACCACATAAGCCACCACAACCCTAAATTGATTTGTCCTTTTGAGGAGTAGTTAAAAACTTTTATATAATTATTCAGCCGAAACTGTTTTTTTTTTTTTTTTTTTTTTTTTTGTAAAGATAATTGTTAACACTTGAATGATTATTATGATGCTAATTAAACAGTCTTTATATTATTTAAGTTTCTTTCTTGATAAATGATACTCGATTTATTTATGAAACAACAATTCTTACGATTAATGGTCGTTTTTGACAGCAAGAGCCGGTGTAGGGATAGGCCTGACTTGATTAGCAATAACGATTCTTTCTTTTTAAATGTTACTAGTGTACGCTATCCGACAAAAATGACGACTATATATTTAGATAAATATGCACACACAGATTCAACCTTACCCACCCTCTTCCCCTTTCTCTAACTTCAACCCCCCTCCCTCACCAGGGTATGACTATTCCCGGTC
>NC_090734.1:144783476-144798801 GCF_036898095.1 Palaemon carinicauda
ATCCATTCTATTTTTCTTCTAGTGCTGTACCCGACCCGGCTGCCGGCCTATGGGGCCGGCAGCCGGGCAGGTGTAGTCCTCTGGTTCTTTTGCTGCCGGCTGGCATCGGTCTTGTACCTTTGCCAGCCGCTTATGTCAGCCCTTATCTGCCGGTCACCAAGAGTGTGGCCGGCAGCTGGGTACTACCTTGTGTAGTTGCCGGCCGGCAGCCATTGCCGGCCGACATTGGCTGTTGCCGCCAGCCGTTGCTGCTGGCCGGCACATGCATTTGAACCAGAGTGCTGCCGCCTTATAGCTGTTAAGTAGTATACTTTAAAGCTAGTTATGGTGTGTGCCGGCCGGCAAGTGCTGGCCGGCACGTATCCCCCTATACTGTACTAGTATTCTTCAGTATAACATACAGTAAGAAGAAAACTATGGTAAGGGTTTTGGTACAGCACTGTGTGTTCTAACACTTTTGTGTTTTTCTTACACATCCCTTTGCTGTTGCCCTACAGATAGGAAAGTGAGTTCTTTCCTGTCTATTATCCAGGATTTTAAAATCATTGCTTAGGTGTGAGCTTCACCTGTTTCCTCTGGAAACCTTGCATTGGGTTACTCTAGAAGAGATTAACCATTTGATTTTATTATCTGGAAGGCTGCAACAATGGGTTGTGAGGGAAACACAAGTGTGTGTCTTTCCTTTATGAATTGTTATGCTATACTATGCATATCCAGTGATACATAGTTCACTTGATACTCATGGAAATTTCTTCTCTTTACAGGAGGACCCTCCGAAGTGCGGAAATGTTTTCTGCAACGTCCGTAGCAAGTACCTCTGCGGACATGAGTTTTGTAGGAGACACGCAGCATGCACTGTCTCCAAGGATGATCTCCAGTATTGGGACCCTCAGGTATGTACTGTATGCACTAACCTGATTACTGAGGCTTTTGATTCCCCTAGGACGGCGGAATCAAGGGATATAGCAAGGGAGAAGCTTCGTACCTGGGTAAGGGGCTTCAAAAAGGACACCTCTGGCCCTTATCTTCCAAGTGAGAAGATGAGGGCGTATCTTTTTCCCAAGGTATCAGCTGATGCAGTGATCCCCAACCTCAAGAGGAGATCCCCCAAGATCAGGTCCAGGTGGATGCTGAAGTCGCGGTCGCGATGCAAGACATCCAGTTAGATGACAGGATGTCTGACGTGGATGAGCGTTTGGAAGAAGACCTCCTGGCAGAAAGTCAGGGATGAAGTTCAAGCACCGGACGTCGTAGAGGATGAGGTCGACGAGGGTGTCGGCTACTCCGGTTCAGATTCCGGAACCTATTCCCTCAACATCGGCCAGTCTCCCAGTAGAACTAGGACAGGCCCTCTCTTCGATTGTTGGAATGATTCAACAAATGCAGAAGGAGAATCAGGAGAAGGTGGCTGCTATGGAACTGCGGATGCAGTCCCTGGCAGAATCACATGGGCCCCGGAAAAGGCTCAATGTGGAAAGACCTTCCCTTATGCTCAGATGCTAACCCCTGGAGGTATGCTGAGCACATGCCGATGACGACTGGAAAGATCGTCATCTCGGATAAGCTGGGTTCAGTTCCCCTAGAGGAGGTAGAATTCTGGCCCAGCAAGGCATCATATCCGGACTGCTATGTCCGGCTGAGAAGAGAACCAGCTTCAAGGGAGGGAAACAGAGCCGAAGGAGGTCATAATCATGGACCACGCTAAGGCTCAAGCCCTACTCTCATCCTCGATGAAGGAAAAGGGCTTCTCTAACTCGAAGGTAGCTGCATTGAGCAAGAAGCTCCCTTCCTTTGTGTCCTCTCCTGCTAGAGCCTTCCCCTTTTTACAGAAAGGGTTTACGGCTGTCCTAAAGGCAGTCGAGGCAGGCAAGCCTTGCCCCTCCCTGGAGGAGTGTAAACCCTTGTCGCTGGCCCTGCCCATGGACCACAAAGACTGGAAGGATGTCCATCTGACGTTAACAGTGGGAAAGTTGGAGGCTGATATTGCCGGACGGCAATTCGGCGAGGACCTCCCCAAGCTGTCCGACTTTCTTTTACGAAGAGAGCTCGAGACAAAAGAAAGACTGGCTCCCTCAATGTCTCATCAGACTACTCTTGAGACGATGGCAAGTGACCCCAAGGTCCATGAAATGTTCATGGTGGTGGCTAAGACTCACCTAGCCACAGTGACGAAGGACCTTTATGGCTTCGTCAAGGCAAGGAGAGCTTGTAGGGAGTTCGTGTTCTCCGGGGCTACGGTGAGGCATGAGTCAAGGAAGTTAATCTCCTCGAACATTTGGGGAAAAGACCTTTTCCCTACTGATGTGGTCAAAGAAGTTGTTGATAAGGCCGCCGTGGAGAATAGAAACCTTCTCCAGAAGTGGGGCCTGACTATCAAAAGAAAGTCTTCCCTGGATGAGGGTCCTCAACCAAAGAGGAAGAATATGAGGATTAGGCTACCGTCTCGGCCAGCCAAGCCCTCTAGACAGCAACAGCAACTACAATTGCCATTGCCTCCAGTGCCCCAGATGGTGGCACAAACCCCAACCACTTTTCAGTGGGTACCCCAGGCTGTGCCAGGTCAGTCCACCGCATTCACCCCAACGTTCGAAGGACAGTCTTCTTCCTTTCGAGCAAAGCCTAGAGGAGCAGCCAGAGGCTCGTCTAGGCGCCCCTCAAGGGGAAGGGGATTCAGAGGTGGTCGTGGTCAGGGAGGCAAGACCTCAGGACGGCAGTCCAAGTGAAATGATACCGGTAGGAGGGAGACTGATGAAATTTTGGGATCGTTGGACCTTCGATCCCTCGGCCCAAAGCCTACTCAAGAATGGACTGGGCTGGAGCTGGTACAGCACTAAACCCCCGTGCCTTCGGTTTTTCCAACACTCCACCCCCGTTCTGGAGGAGTACGTTCAAGAACTGTTGGAGAAAAAGGTGATCCGAAAGGTGAAGTCCATCAAATTCCAAGGGAGGCTGTTTTGTGTTCCCAAGAAAGACTCGGAAAAGCTCAGAGTCATTCTGGACTTGTCGCCACTCAACAAGTTTATAGTGAATTGCAAATTCAAAATGCTAACACCTGCAACACATAAGGACCTTACTGCCCAAGAGGGCATATTCAGTCTCTATAGACTTGTCAGACGCCTATTGGCACATTCAATCAGCCGTCGACTCTCCCCCTACCTAGGGTTCAGGCTACAACGGAGACTATACGCCTTCAGAGCCATGCCATTCGGGCTAAACATAGCCCCAAGGATTTTCACGAAGCTTGCGAGCGCAGCTCTCAAACAATTACGCCTATAGGGAATTCAGGTAGTAGCCTACCTGGACGACTGGCTGGTGTGGGCAGCATCCGAGACCGAATGCTTGCAAGCTTTCAGTCAGGTGATCCAGTTCCTAGAGTACCTAGGCTTCAAGATCAACAGAAAAAAGTCTCGACTTTCTCCATCCCAAAAGTTCCAGTGGCTGGGAATCCCACTGGGACCTTTTGTCACACAGTTTCTCCATCCCGACGAAGAAAAGGAAGAAGATAGCGGGCTCTGTCAAGAGACTTCTAGATTCCGAAAGGATATCAAGACGCGAACAGGAGAGGGTACTAGGCTCTCTCCAGTTTGCTTCAGTAACAGACCCAGTGCTAAGAGCACAGCTAAAGGATGCAACCGGAGTTTGGAGAAGTATGCATCAAACTCGCGAAGAGATCTGAGAAGACCAGTGCCGCCTCGGCTACGTACGCTTCTCAGGCCTTGGTCCCAAGCAAGACATCTAAAGAAGTCGGTTCTTCTTCAGCCACCTCCCCCCGTCGATGACGATTCACTCAGACGCCTCGAAGGAGGGATGGGGAGGTCACTCTCATCGGAAAAAAAGTCCAGGGGGACTTGGTCCAAGCTATTCAGGACCTTTCACATAAACTTTCTAGAAGCTATGGCAGTGCTCCTTACCTTAAAGAAAGTCTCCCCCGCGTCACTCGATCCACATAAGATTGGTGATGGACAGTGAGGTGGTTGTGAGATGCTTGAATCGACAAGGGTCAAGGTCACCACCTCTCAACCAGGTGATGTTAGCCATTTTCCGATTGGCGGAAAAGAAGAAGTGGTACCTGTCGGCAGTTCACCTTCATGGAGTCCGCAATGTGACAGCGGACGCTCTATCCAGGTTCACACCGATAGAGTCGGAATGGTCCTTAGACGCAGGATCATTCTCCTTCATTCTGAATCAAGTTCCAGAACTGCAGATAGACCTCTTTGCGACGAAAGACAACAAGAAGTTGCCCCTGTACGTGTCCCCGTACGAGGACCCCCTTAGCGGAAGCAGTGGACGCGATGTCCCTCGACTGGAACAGATGGTCCAGGATTTATCTGTTCCCCCCCTCACAACCTTCTGTTGAGGGTCCTCAACAAAACTGAGATCCTTCAAGGGGGTAGCGGCAATAGTGGCCCACAAGTGGCCGAACAGCATGTGGGTTCCCCTTAGCGTTGGAACTACAGCTGAAGTTTGTGCCGCTACCACATCCAGTTTTGACCCAGCGAGTCCAGAAGTCGACTCTCTGCGCTTCATTACAGAAAACCCGGACCCTGCAGCTCATGATTTTCTCGCCCTTGCGGTAAGAAAGCGTTTCGGGATTTCGAAAGCCAGCATAGACTTCCTAGAGGAATATAAGTGCAAATCGACTAGAAGGCAATATGAGTCATCTTGGAGAAAATGGGTGGCCTTTGTAAAGGCAAAGAATCCGCAGGAGATCTCAACAGACTTCTGCTTATCTTTCTTCATCCACCTCCATGGTCAAGGGTTGGCAGCTAACACGATTTCAGTGTGTAAATCTGCTTTGATGAGACCAATTTTATTTGCCTTCCAGATCGACCTAGGTAACGAGATCTTTAATAAAGTTCCGAAAGCCTGTGCTAGGCTCAGACCTTCAGCACCTCCAAAGCCCATCTCATGGTCTTTAGACAAAGTTCATCATTTCGCCTCCCTGTTGAGCAATGAAGAATGTGCGTTAAAGGATTTGACACAAAAAGTTATTTTCCTATTTCCACTCGCGTCCGGGGCCAGGGTTAGTGAGATCGTAGCCCTCTCGAGAGAGGCAGGTCGTGTTCAGTTCCTGGATGGGGGGGATCTGAACCTGTTTCCGGATCCTACGTTTCTCGCCAAGAATGAGTTACCCACCAACAGGTGGGGTCCCTGGAGAATCTGCCCTCTGAAAGAAAGTGCATCTCTATGTCCAGTAGAATGCCTAAAGGTCTATCTTCGTAGAACTTCAGACTTCAAGGGTGGTCAACTATTCAGGGGAGAAACATCAGGCTCAAATTTATCTCTGAATCAACTCAGAGCGAAAATCACATATTTTATTCGCAGAGCGGATCCTGACAGTACACCCGCAGGTCACGATCCGAGGAAAGTTGCCTCATCCTTAAATTTCTTTAATTGTATGGATTTTGAACATCTCCGTTCATACACGGGCTAGAAGTCTTCCAGAGTGTTCTTTCGCCACTATGCGAAGCAAGTAGAGGAACTAAAGAGATCTGTGGTAGCAGTGGGTCGTGTAGTTAACCCTACTGTTTAACTCTGCGAGGAACAGTGGTCTTAATTGGGGCGATTAAGTCCAGGGTGAGTGTGTAGGTACATACTGTACTACAAACTAAATGAGGGCACCGAGTGCCCACATAGACTGTTCCTTTTTCAAAGGTGAACCTAGCATAAGTACAGACATGTGTGCCGAGCGTTTCTAACGCTAGTGTGATTTATTTGTAATACAGACTTTTATGACTTGATACCCTCGGTATCTTAAAAAAGTGGCGTTTAATGTTTTTTCTTTCAGATAAACAGTTCTGTTTACTATCATACTTATACTTAAAGTTTTGGTTATCCTCTTTATATATATATATATATATGTATATATATATATATATATATATATATATAATTGTTGTTAACCTGTCTATTTATTGTCTGTCAATAAACTTGTTCTTGAGAACCTTGCGTCTCTTTCACCTGTGTCAATTTATTGGTATAATTGAGCATTTATTCTATGTACCTTATCTGGGATAATTTTAATAGAATTGTTCTATTATGCAAGCTATGTTGCATTGGTTTATGTAGTCCCCTAATGGGAGGACTCCGTCCCATAAAGGGACGAGGGCGGTTTTATTAGTTTCTTCCTATGCGGATATAAACCTTTGTCCAATACAAGTATTGTGCGGATTACTGGTCAATATATATTGACGTAGTGGTTCTTTACAAACTATGCTTTACTTAATATAGGGCGAGACACTATATTAGCTTGCCTGGTATTCATACATATGTATATGTACTCTTCGAGACTTTTCCAGAGTCTAGTAGGACTCTTCCCTGTAGGGGGCAGGAAGCTCTAACATAGTTTATAGTTAGTTGAAAAGATGTATAACGGTAACATCTTAGGTCTCTAGGTCTAGTCGACCGGGGCAAAATTACCTCCGGGGAGTACGGCACGTTCTGAGAATCCACAGATACAGTAATGCTCTGGTACACTTCCATCAGGACGACATGGCTTGAGCCCAAAAAACGGATTTTGAGCGAAGCGAAAAATCTATTTTTGGGTGAGATGGCCATGTCGTCCTGATGTACCCGCCCTTGCCTTTCTAAGAAAGGGCTGTAGGACCCCTCCCTACATACAGTATCTGTAGCACCTCGTGTACGCTACAAGGAATACAGATGGCGCCAGGCCCGCATACGAATCGGAGGATAGGGAAGCCTTCGGAGCGGCTCCCCTTATTCTTTCCCGAATTCGTATCTTGCCAATCGCCTCCTACGAGACGAAATCTCTGTCCAGGATGCAGATTGCCATGTGGCGTGTCAAGAATACGTCCTCTGATATGTCGCGATATCCCTTTCACGAGGGATACTCGCTCCAGGAGTTAGAATTCTGGTACCTTAAGGTAAATTCTCTGGGAATATCGCCGTAGTTGTAATATACCCTAGAAAGCTACCCTATAGGAACTTCCATCAGGACGACATGGCCATCTCACCCAAAAATAGATTTTTCGCTTCGCTCAAAATCCGTTATATATAAACAGTATATATATACATATATATATATATATATATATATCTATATATACATACATATGTATATATATATTTACTGTAAGTATATATATATATTATATATATATATAATATATATATGTGTGTGTGTATGTGTGTGTGTGTATATATATATATATATATAGATATATATATATATATATATATATAGATATCTATATATATCTATATATATATATATATATATATATAAAATATCAGTTACTTGGACTTTTTCTCTCTATGAAATGTCGTTTATATTAAGCATATTTAACTTAAATTCCGCGCCATCCCACCTGGGATCTATATTAATTGTGAATACCAAAATGCCTCGTATTCTTTTTATTGCATTCAATTATTGAAACAGGAGTCGCCATGTCATATTTTACATTCGCTTTTAATGGATTGCCAGCAAATGGCATTGAGTAAATGATATGCAAATGAGTAATGGCTTCGTCGATATTAAATTCCATTAATGTTAAAAGGAAGATTATTTCCAAAGGCTTTTATTACTGAAGTGTTTTTCAATATTTATCTCGATTCCAAAATTCGAATTTATATGCGATGTTGGTGATGGAGAGATGAATTTTTTTTGGTTTGAATAGAGCAAAGTAATGGAGAAAGGATGGAGTTTATATTCTTCGTTTAATGTTGTTTTTGACGATATTTTTTATGAAATTAGATTTACATTTGTATATACAGACAGAGGACTATGTAAAGGTATACATTTTTGTATACGCCGACAAGATAGTGGTTATTAAATGTATATTTGTATACCCCCACAGAGGACAACGTAAAGCTATACATTTTTTTATACGCTGACTATATAGCGGTTATTAAATGTATTTTTGTATACCCCCACAAAGGACAACGTAATGGTATATATTTTTGTATACACCGACAATATAGCGGGTATTAAATGTATATTTGTATACACCCACAGAGGACTACTTGAAGATATGCATTTTTGTATACGCCCACAATATAGTTAAATGTATATTTCTCTACACCACAGAGAACTACGTAAAGATTTGTATTTTTGTATACACCGACAATATAGCAGTTATTAACGGTATATTTGTATACACCATAGAGGACAACGTAAAGATATGTATTTTTGTATACGCCGACAATATACCAGTTATTAAATGTATATTTGTATACACTATAGAGGACAACGTAAAAGTATACCTTGTATTTTACGCGTAGTGTATATACCGACAATATTGTTGCTTCACATATAATAGATTTATTCATTCTCTAATTGCTATTGCTATTGAGAAAATGATCGTAGCTGTATGACCCTCCAGTAAAAAGATATTATACTTGAGACCTTTTATTACTGACATTATTAAGGCACTTCCAGCCTTTCCGGAAAACTCAGATCCTAAACTATAATTCTATTGATAAAAGCATTATATATTGCTAATACAGATTATCCTCGAAATAGGATTCCTTATGATATTTTCATATCGGAAATGTTTAACGTGTTTATGATTTTTTTGATGTTGCTAATTCTCCCAGTGATTTTTAGATCATTATTAGGTAATGAAAATAAAATGGATTTTTGTACTATTAATTAATGAACAAACATATCCGTTTTGACATAAGCGAAGCTTCATATATATATATATATATATATATACTGTATATACAGTATATATATATATATATATATATGTGTGTGTGTGTGTGGTGTGTGTGTGTGTGTGTACAAAGAGAGAGAGAGAGAGAGAGAGAGAGAGAGAGAGAGAATTAATGAACAAACATGTCCGTTTTGACTTAAGCGAAGCTCCATATATATATATATATATATATATAGAGAGAGAGAGAGAGAGGAGGAGAGAGAGAGAGAGAGAGAATTAATTAATGAAGAAACATATCCGTTTGAACTTGAGTTAAGCTTCGTTGGTATCTTAAAAAGGGTAAAAACTTTAATCTTCCGTCAACTGTTTGTTACTTCACACTTTCATAATAGATGATTCTCTCTCTCTCTCTCTCTCTCTCTCCCTCTCCTCTCTCCTTCCTCTCTCTCTCTTCTCTCTCTCTCTTCTGAGCCATCAGGAGCCATTGCCTAGCCCTCCCTGGTCCTAGCTTGGGTGGAGAGGGGATAGGGCGATAATCATACTGTACTTTTATGTATGTACGTATATGGTCAGTCTCTAGAGCAATTGTCACTGGCCCTTGTCTCCGCCATTCATGAGCGGCCTTTAAACTTTTAAATAGTTTCTATATTTCAATTACAAGTTGAAGAAAGTGTCTCTCGAAGGACCGAAGTTATGAGAAAGTTCAAAGTTGGTAGTTTTACATTTTGTTTATTTGAGTCATCTTTACTTTGGATTTTGTCTGCATTTTTTTTTGTATATAAAAATTATTCACAATTACAATTTTATACAAATTCAACAAATTTTCTTTCATTGACGTTTCCATTAGCGTTCATTTCATTAATTGTTTTACTCATTTTAATTTTTATTTTTACTTTTCTTTGTCGTTTTTTTTTTTTTTTTTTTTTGGTTTTTGCATAGCATTTACCTTTTTTTATCGCATTATTTCAAACCAATGTTAATTCTTACAGTTATTCCATTGATATTCTTTGTTGTTTTTGAGTCACGAGATTCTCATAATGATTTCTTTTGTAAATGTTATCCTTGTTTCCGGTCTGTGATTCTCTCCCCTTTTAATATCGTTTAATCTTACTCTTATAATTTCATTTTCGTTGTGCAATTAATATACCTCTCTTTTCTAACCATAATCTCTCTCAGCGGACCTTGGTCACATCCTTTATTTATTTTTTTTTCCTTAAGCTAACTATTATCCAGTTGTCTAAAGATACCCCATTGTTCTAATGATTTTGTAACCTAAATGATTCACAATTATCTTTAAGATATTAGAAAACTTACCTAAAACTACGCCATTGTTCAGATTATTTTTGAACCTAAATGATTCATAGTTATATTTTAAGATATTAGAAAGCTTACCTAAACTTACACCATTGTTCGAATAATTGTTTAATATAAGTGACAAACACTTATATTTCAAAATATTAGAAAGCTTACCCAAAGTCATAACATTGTTTCAACCATTTTGTAACCTAAATAATTCACACGTTATCTTTCAAAATACTATAAAGAGAAAGGAATTAATTACCTTAGTTTTCGAATCCTACGTAAATCGAAATAGATCAAAATCCGACAAAGAAAACACGGGAACAATTACCTCCTGGGTAATCCAATTAACTTCAAGGTTCTGCAGAGATGGTGTTGTAAATTAATTTCTTTGCTTCACGTTTACACTGAACGTAGAGAAGGTATCCGTTTGGAATTGTGCGTTGGTAAGTATCTTAAAAAAGGTAAATCTTTGAATCTTTCGTCAACTATTTGTTATTTCACACTTTCATAATAGATGATTCTCTCTCTCTCTCTCTCTCTCTCTCTCTCTCTCTGTACTGAGCCATCAGTAGCCATTGTCTAGCCCTCCCTGGTTACAGCTTGGATGGAGAGGGGGCTTGGGCTATAATCATATATGTATATGGTCAATCTCTAGGTGACTGTCACTGTCCCTTGTCTTTGCCATTCATGAGCAGCCTTTGAATCTTTAAATAGTTTCTATATTTCAATTTCAAGTTGAAGAAAAGGGTCTCTCGTAGGACCGAAGTTATGAGGAAGTTTAAAGTTGATCATCATCTTTGTAACGCCTGATTTTTTTTTATTTGTGACATCTTTTGCTTTGGATTTTGTTTGCATTTCGTTTAATTTTTCTTTTTTGTATATGTATGAAAATTATTTATAATTACAATTTATTTTATTCAACATATTTCCTTTCATTGACGTTTCCTTTAGCGTATATTTCATCAACTTTTCTTGTTTTTATTCTTATCTTTATTTTTCTTTATCTTTTTTTATTGCTTTTTGCACAGCATTTACCTTTTTATCGCATCATTTCAAAACATTTATGTTCAATTGTTAATTCTTACAGTCATTCCATTGATATTCTTTTTTGTTTTTGAATCACGAGATTCAAATAAATAATTTCTTTTATAAATATTATCCTTGTTTCCGGTCTATGATTTTCTCCCCTTTTAATATCGTTTAATCTTACTCTTATATTTTTATTTTCGTTGTGCAATTAATATATCTCTCTTTTAACCATAATCTCTCTCAGCGGACCTCAGTCACATCCTTTATTTTATTTTATTATTATTATTTTTTTTAAGCTAACTAATATCTATTTGTCTAAAGTTACTCCATTGTTCCAATGATTTTGTAACCTAAATGATTCACAATTATATTTTAAGATATTAGAAAGCTTACCTAAACCTACGCCATTGTTCGAATTATTTTGTAAACTAAATAATTCACAATTATATTTTTAAGATATTAGAAAGCTTACCTGAACCAACGCCATTGTTCGAATTATTTTGTAAACTAAATAATTCACAATTATATTTTTAAGATATTAGAAAGCTTAACTGAACCAACGCCATTGTTCGAATTATTTTGTAAACTAAATAATTCACAATTATATTTTAAGATATTAGAAAGCTTACCTAAACCTACGCCATTGTTCGAATCATTTTGTAAACTAAATAATTCACACTTATATTTTTAAGATATTAGTAACCTTACCTAAACCTACGCCATTGTTCAAATAATTATTTAACATAAATGATTAACACTTACGCCATTGTTCGAAGAATTGTTTAATCTAAATAATAAACACTTATATTTTGAAATATTAGAAAGCTTTACCAAAGTTATACCATTGATTCAGCCATGTTGTAACCTAAATGATTTAAAATTCTCTTTCAAAATTCTATAAAGAGAAAGGAATTGATTACCTTAATTTCCGAATCCTACGTAAATGGAAATAGATGAAAATCCGACAAAGAAAACACGGTAACAATTACAATCTGGGTAATCCAATTAACTTCAAGGTTCTGCAGAGATGGTGTTGTAAATTAATTTCTTTGCTTCATGTTTACACTGACCGTGAAGTGAATGGAGAGAGAGAGAGAGAGAGAGAGAGAGAGAGAGAGAGAGAGAGAGAGAGATAGCTTCCTCCGCATGGATATCCGAGAGAGAGAGAGAGAGAGAGAGAGAGAGAGAGAGATAGCTTCCTCCGCATGGATATCCTTGAGAGAGAGAGAGAGAGAGATAGCTTCCTCCGCATGGATATCCTTGAGAGAGAGAGAGAGAGAGAGAGAGAGAGAGATTGAAAATTGTGGAAGATTTAAAGGTGATATAAAGGAGTTAAGTTTGTGAAAGAGAGAGAGAGAGAGAGAGAGAGAGAGAGAGAGAGAGAGAGATATTAAAAATTGTTAAAGATTTAAAGGTGATAGGAAAAGGGAAAAAATTGTAAAGGAGAGAGAGAGAGAGAGAGAGGAGAGAGGAGAGAGAGAGGAGAGATTAATTTTTTTCAAGATTCAAAGGTATCATAAGAAGAGATATATTTAGAGAGAGAGAGAGAGAGAGAGAGAGAGAGAGAAGAGAGAGAGAGATTTGTAAAGAAAATAGAAGGAAAGATAAATCTGAAGGAAATGGGAATAAAGAACAGGGGAAAGAGATGTGTTGAAGATTTAAAGATGGGAGATAGATTTTAAAGAAAAGAGAGAGAGAGAGAGAGAGAGAGAGAGAGAGAGAGAGAGAGAGATTTGTAAGAAAAAAGAAGGAAATATAAATCTTAAGGAAATAGGAATAAAGAGCAAGAGAAAAGATGTGTCGAAGATTGAAATGACAACAGAGTAATAAAGGTGAGTGCAAAGGGAACAAAGAAGGATTTACTAAAAAAATTACGACGATAGAGGAAAATAGAATTAAATTAATAGTGAATATAAACGTTCACTTGGAAAGAGAATATAAATAGAGTTTCAATGGCACAGATCATTCGAATCATTATTTCACCTTGTAAAGGGAGTTTTAGAATAAGATATTATTATTATTAATAATATTGTTATTATTATTATTATTATCATTATTATTATTTTTAGTATTATTGTTATTATTATTGTTGTTATTATTATTATTATTATTATTATTATTATTATTATTATTATTATTATTATTATTATTATTAGCTAAACTATAACTCTAGTTGGAAAAGCAGTATGTCATAAGCCAAAGTGATTGCTACACTTTTTATCCCAAAACTGTTTCTTTTAACATGCTGGTCATGGGATAGGCTGTCCGAAAAAAAAAATTGACATCTTTAATTTTCTTTGTTTTTATATTTTCTTAGTTTCATGAGTTAAATCTTTCAAAAATACATTTCTTTTCCATTTTGGGAACAAGAACTGGTCATCAGCTTGGATGATTTGCCTTAAAGACAAGTGATGGGTATATTTGGAAGAATTTCGAGAAAGCCTTTTTCGGTACGCGATGTTGAAATCGTTTGGCATTAGACGATTTATTTAATTAAGGCATTCACTTTCCCCTTTTACTTTTAGGACTGTTTATCTTGTCCTGTACAGCAGAGGAATTATACTCTCTAGAGGCCTTGGGCTTATAGCATCCTTCTTTTTCAACTAGGGTTGTAGTTTAGCAAGTAATAAACATAGTAAAAATAATAATAATAATAATAATAATAATAATAATAATAATAATAATAATGATGATAATAATACTTTCAAGTGGCTATTTTACCCATCACTTGGTTGAGATAAGAATTATATGAATAAAGTTTACAAAGCAGGAAAAAATTCTAGATACTGAGCATTTGCTCTGAGGGCTCTAGTTTAATGTTTGTGTTATGTAGTCAACATTGTTCTACATTTCTGACTCAGTTTAAAAGCTTTAAGGTTTCAAAGGTCAATCATGAATAACCGAGGTTAGGGACAGTGACAATGTCCGAGAGACAAAACAATGCCATAGAGACTAACCATATGTAGCCTACTGTACGTATGATTAACGTCCAAGACCCCTCTCCACCCAAGCTACGCTCAGGGAGGGCCAGAAATTAGCTGCTGATGACCCAGAAGGTAGGGCTATAGGCTCTCTCTAGGATGGTGAAGTTGCAGACACTACAAGAAACTACGGAGTTTGAGAGTGACTCGATCTCCCGTCCAGCAGATCGCCAGGCAGCGACGTTTCCAATAGAGTACAACAGTCGGTGTTGAGAATATCCGCTTTTCTAAGTAAAGATAACGTTAAGAAATACTTAGTATTGATTTTCTCCCTTTAAAATACAAAATAAAGTATTCACATTTTTAATGCAAATTAAGTCGTCCTCGAGCTATTGTACACTTAAAAATCCTGGAATAAATGTTGCCAGGCATTTACTGTTTTAAGAACGGATGTATTTACGTAAAGGAGTGATATTACGGTTGCACCAACCCAGAAAAGATAATAACAAAGTAGGGTAAGAATTAAGGCCGTCTGTATTTTACTGAAATACGGCTGAGAACAGTATAGTTTTTACGAAAAAATTCCAATTAAAATTACGGATTTTTTTAATTGTTGATCTTTAATTAAATATCTCTCAAGTATTTTTTTTATGAATATATTTCTCCGTACTTTCAATGGAATTTTGTTTGTGTATCCTTTTTATCTCTCTTTACTTTCAAATACATTTAGATTTATATGATGCAGTCCTAAGAAAAAGATTTATTGATTTTTTTTTAAGGATGTGCTCCAAGGATTTTGCTCTAGAAGGTATATTTTCCCAGTTTTGTTTAATGACATCAAACATGTTGGTTTGAAATTTCTTAACCAAATCCTTTTTATTAGATATTCATTTATGTATGTATGCATATATGTATATATATATATATATATATATATATATATGCACTAGTAATCTATGTTATTCCAATTTCAACTGAATAGTTATTTGGTGATGTAACTCATAACACTGAACTTGGCACTAAATAGGTAACTGGCAACTATCATCGTCCCGACTCTAAATAGGTAACTGGCAACTCTCATCCTCCTGACCAATGGGATGAATTTGGCAAACCTGTAATAAATAAGCATTGAAGCGATATTTTAGTGCAAGAATGCTCTTTAAATGTCCCATGAAGTGAGATTTAAATGTAAGAATGATTTCAGAGAGAGAGAGAGAAGATGCCATTGAATCCATTCAGCTAAATGGCCCCATTATTCCGCATTGAAACTCGAGATAATGAGCAATTTGAAGCACTCCCATTTAATTGGGCATTTACCGTCTCATAATTCGTCCCATTAGGTTTTTGAAGGAAGGGGGAGGGGCTGTTGTTCGTTCTCACAGTGCAAAATTAGAATTATTTGCGGAAATGATATCGTTTGAAGACATTTTGCATTTACTGATCGGCTGTTTGCAT
>NC_090734.1:144799301-144809301 GCF_036898095.1 Palaemon carinicauda
ATTTAGGTTACAAAATGGCTGAATCAATGGTATAACTTTGGTAAAGCTTTCTAATATTTTAAAATATAAGTGTTTATCATTTAGATTAAACAATTCTTCGAACAATGGCGTAAGGGTTTATTATTTATGTTAAACAACTATTCAAACAATGGCGTAAGTGTTTATTATTTATGTTAAACAACTATTCAAACAATGGCGTAAGTGTTTATTATTTATGTTAGATAATTATTCGAACAATGGCGTAGGTTTAGGTAAGGTTACTAATATCTTAAAAATATAATTGTGAATTGTTTAGTTTACAAAATGATTCGAACAATGGCGTTGGTTCAGTTAAGCTTTCTAATATCTTAAAAATATAATTGTGAATTATTTAGTTTACAAAATAATTCGAACAATGGCGTAGGTTTAGGTAAGCTTTCTAATATCTTAAAATATAATTGTGAATCATTTAGGTTACAAAATCATTGGAACAATGGAGTAACTTTAGGACAAATAGATATTAGTTAGCTTAAAAAAAAATAATAATATAAATAAAATAAAGGATGCGACTGAGTTCCGCTGAGAGAGATTATGGTTAAAAGAGAGATATATTAATTGCACAACGAAAATAAAAATATAGAGTAAGATTAAACGATATTAAAAGGGGAGAGAATCATAGACCGGAAACAAGGATAATATTTACAAAAGAAATTATTTATTTGAATCTCGTGATTCAAAAACAAAAAAGAATATCAATGGAATGACTGTAAGAATTAACAATTGAGCATAAATGTTTTGAAATGATGCGATAAAAAGGTAAATGCTGTGCAAAAAGCAATAAAAAAAGATAAAGAAAATAAAGATAAGAATAAAAACAAGAAAGTTAATGAAATACACGCTAAAGGAAACGTCAATGAAAGGAAATATGTTGAATAAAAATAAAATTGTAATTATAAATAATTTTCATACATATACAAAAAAAAAAAATTAAACGAAATGCAAACAAAATCCAAAGCAAAAGATGTCACAAATAAAAAAAAATCAGGCGTTACAAAGATGATGATCAACTTTAAACTTCCTCATAACTTCGGTCCTACGAGAGACCCTTTTCTTCAACTTGAAATTGAAATATAGCAACTATTTAAAGATTCAAAGGCTGCTCATGAATGGCAAAGACAAGGGACAGTGACAGTCACCTAGAGATTGACCATATACATATATGATTATAGCCCAAGCCCCCTCTCCATCCAAGCTGTAACCAGGGAGGGCTAGACAATGGATACTGATGGCTCAGTACAGAAGAGAGAGAGGAGAGAGAGAGGGAGAGAGAGAGAGAGAGAGAGAGAGAGAGAGAGAGAGAGAGAATCATCTATCATGAAAGTGTGAAATAACAAATAGTTGGCGAAAGATTAAAAAATTTACCTTTTCTAAGATACTTAACAACGCACATTTCAAACGGATATGTCTGTACATTAATTCTCTCTCTCTCTCTCTCTCTCCTCCTCTCTCTCTCTCTCTCTCTCTCTCTCTCTCTACGTTCAGTGTAAACATGAAGCAAAGAAATTAATTTACAACACCATCTCTGCTGAACCTTGAAGTTAATTGGATTACCCAAATGGTAATTGTTCCCGTGTTTTCTTTGTCGGATTTTCATCTATTTCGATTTACGTAGGATTCGTAAACTAAGGTAATTAATTCCTTTCTCTTTCTAGTATTTTGAAAGATAACGTGTGAATTATTTAGGTTACAAAATGGTTGAAACAATGTTATGACTTTGGGTAAGCTTTCTAATATTTTGAAATATAAGTGTTTGTCATTCATATTAAACAATTATTCGAACAATGGTGTAAGTTTAGGTAAGCTTTCTAATATCTTAAAATATAATTATGAATCATTTAGGTTCAAAAATAATCTGAACAATGGCGTAGTTTTAGGTAAGTTTTGTAATATCTTAAAATATAATTGTGAATCATTTAGGTTACAAAATATTAGAACTATGGAGTAATTTTAGTAAATGGATATTCAATAGCTTAAAAAGAAATAATTAAAATAAAGGAGTGTGACATAGGTGAAAGAGATTATGGTTAAAAGAGATATATTAATTTCACAAAGAAAATAAAAATACGACAACTGAGTAAGATTAAACGATATTAAAAGGGGAGGGAATCATATACCGGAAACAAGGATAACGTTTACAAAAGAAATCATTTATGAGAATCTCGTGATTCAAAAACAACAAAGAATATCAATGGAATAACAGTAAGAATTAATATTTGAACATGAATGGTTTGAAATAACGCGATAAAAAAGGTAAATGCTATGCAAAAAACCAAAAAAAAAAAAAAAAAAAAGAAAAAAAAACGACGAAGAAAAGTAGAAATAAAATTAAAATAAGAAAAACAATTCATGAAATGAACGCTAATGGAAACGTCATGAAAGAAAATATGTTGAATTAGAATAAAATTGTAATTATGAATAATTTTTATAAAAAAAAAAAATGCAAACAAAATCCAAAGTAAAAGATGACTCAAATAAACAAAATCAGGCAAAACAACCAACTTTGAACTTCCTCATAACTTCGGTCCTTCGAGAGAGACTTTCTTCAACTTGAAATTGAAATAAAGCAATTATTTAAAAGTTTAAAGGCAGCTCATGAATGGCGGAGACAAGGGCCAGTGACAATTCCCTAGACACTGACCATATTATATGTACACAACATACAGTACAGTATGATTATCGCCCTATCCCCTCTCCACCCAAGCTAGGACCAGGGAGGCGTAGACAATGGCTGCTGAGGGCTCCAAAGAGAGAGAGAGAGGAGAGAGAGTGAAGAGAGAGAGAGAGAGAGAGAGAGAGAGAATCCATCTATTATGAAAGTGAGAAGTAACAAACAGTTGACGGAAGATTCAAGTTTTTACCTTTTTTAAGATACTTACCATCGAAGCTCCGCTCAAGTCCAAACAGATATGTTTGTTCATTAATTCTCTCTCTCTCTCTCTCTCCTCTCTCTCTCCTCTCTCTCTCTCTCAAGTCTAACGGATATGTTTGTCCATAAATTGATGGTACAAATACGATTTTCATTACCTAATAATGCTCATTGAGAGATTTACCTACATCAAGAAAATTACCAACACGTTAAACATTTCTGATATGAAAATATCATACGGAATCCTATTGCGAGGATAATCTGTATATAATTCTTTTATCACAGAATTATAGTTTAGGATCTGAGTTATCCGGAGAGCCTGGAAGAGCCTTGATAAATGCCAGTAATAAAAGGTCTCAAGTGTAATGTCCTTTTACTGAAGGGTCATACTGCTACGATCATTTTCTCAATAGCAGTATCAATTAGAGAATGAATAAATCTATTATATGTGAAGCAACAATATTGTCGTTATATACACTACGAGTAAAATACAACAATGTATACTTTTACGTTGTCCTCTATGGTGTATACAAATATACATTTAATAACTGGTATATTGTTGGCGTATACAAAAATACATATCTTTACGTTGTCCTCTATGGTGTATACAAATATACGTTAATAACTGGTATAATGTCGGTGTATACAAAAATACAAATCTTTACGTAGTTCTCTGTGGTGTATGCAAATTTACAGTTAATAACTGGTATATTGTCGGCGTATACAAAATATTTATCTTTACGTAGTTCTTTGTGGTGTATACAAATATACAGTTAATAGTTGGTATTTTGTCGGCGTATACAAAATATTTATCTTTACGTAGTTCTTTGTGGTGTATACAAATATACAGTTAATAGCTGGTATTTTGTCGGGCGTGCGTATACAAAATATTTATCTTTACGTAGTTCTTTGTGGTGTATACAAATATACAGTTAATAGCTGGTATTTTGTCGGCGTATACAAAATATTTATCTTTACGTAGTTCTTTGTGGTGTATACAAATATACAGTTAATAGCTGGTATTTTGTCGGCGTATACAAAATATTTATCTTTACGTAGTTCTCTGTGGTGTATACAAATATTCAGTTAATAACTGGTATATTGTCTGCGTTTACAAAAATACTTATATTTACGTAGTTCTCTGTGGTGTATACAAATATACATTTAATAGCCACTATATTGTTGGCGTATACAAAAATGTATACCTTTACGTAGTCCTCTGTGGGTGTATACAAATATACATTTAATAAGCGCTATATTGTCGGCGTATACAAAAATGTATACCTTTACGTTTTCCACTAAAGGTGTACCCAAATACACATTTAATAATCAATATATTGTCGGCGTAAAAATACCTTTACGATGTCCTTTGTGGGTGTATACAAATATCATTTAATAACCGCTATATTGTCAGCGTATACAAAAATGTATACCTTTACATAGTCCTCTGTCTGTATGTATAAATGTAAATTTAATTTTTTTAAAAATTACGTCAATAAACAACATTAAACGAAGACTATAAACTCAACCCTTTCTCCATTACCTTGCCTCTATTCAAACCAAAAAATTTCCTCTCTCCATCATCAACATCGCATATAAATTCGAATTTTGGAATCGAGATAAATATTGAAAAACACTTCAGTAATAAAAGCCTTTGGAAATAATCTTCCTTTTAACATTAATGGAAATTAATATCGACGAAACCATTACTCATTTGCATATCATTTACTTAATGCCATTTGCTGGCAATTCATTAAAAGCGAATATAAAATATGACAAGGCGACTCCGTTTCAATAATTGGATGTGATGAAAGAATACGAGGCATTTTGGTATTCACAATTAATATAGATGACGTGTGGGATGGCGAGGAATTTAAGTGAAATATCCTTAATATAAACGACATTTCATAGAGAGAAAAAGTCCAAGTAAGTGATATATATATATATATATATATGTATATATAAATGTATGTATACATATATATGTATATATGTATATATACATGTATACATATATATACATACATACGCATATATATATACATATATATACATACATATATATATACATATTTATATATGCATACATACATGTATATATATATATATATATATGTATGCATATATATATATATATATATATAGACATATGTATATATATATATATATATACACATAAATATAAACAAAGTCTATTCATTAGACGTCTCAGCTTCTCCTCGAGTAGATCGTTTTCAGGATAACAGCGGAAATACATTTACTTTTCTACATTTATATATATAATATATATTATATATATACATACACAATATACATATGCGTGTGTTTTTGTGTGCATTAATATTAATTAATCTTATATAAAAACATGCAAAAAAAAAAACGAAAAATTTAAACTCTCTCATAATGACCATCATTTTGCAGTCCCGAACCTGGTCGCATAATGGAAAATTTTAATAAAAAAATCTTTCCTTAGTTTAAAACCCCCATAAAAAGAAACATGATATCAAAATTATGCGCTAACAGTCCTCCCCACAAAAATCCTTTCAATATAAAACCACAGACACACAAAACCAGTGCTTGAATTCACCCACTAAATTCCAAATTCAAAGCTCTCAAATTCCACGAAACTTCGCCAATGCAGAATTCCATTTGCCGATTCTTTTTTTCTCGAGATTCCAGAGCGTCCTTTTACATCGAGAGAGAAAGTCATAACATCAGGTTTAATCGGTTTCATAGAAATGAGAATATTCTGGGGATACATTATCTCACTGATGATGGCTCGCTCTAAATATTTCTGACCCTTTCGTAGAAAGAAAGAGGAGGAGGAGGAGGAGGAGGAGGAGGAGGAGAAAGGAGGAGGAGGAGGAGAGAAGAAAGGAGAGGAGGAGAAGAAAGGAGAGGAGGAGAAGAAAGGAGAGGAGGAGAAGAAAGGAGAGGAGGAGAAGGAGGAGGAGGAGAAGAAAGGAGGAGGAGAGGAGGAGGAGGAGGAGGAGGGGAGAAAGGAGAGGTGGAGGAGGAGGGGGAGCAAGAGAGGTGGAGGAGCAGAAAGGAGAGGAGGAGTAGGAGGCGAGGAGGAGCAGAAAGGAGGAGGAGAACACGGTAGGGATTGAGGAATAGGAGAGAAATGGAAATATCATGATTACTTGCTAAGCTACAATCATAGTTGGAAAAGCAGAATGCTATAAGACAGGGGCTCCAAAAGGGAAAATAGCCCAGTGAGGGAAGGAAACAAGGGAAAAATAAAATATTCTAAGAACAGTAACATTAACATAAATGTATCCTATATAAACTATAATCACTTTAACAGAACAAGAGGAAGAGAAAGAAAGATAGAATAGTGTGCCCGAGGGTATCCTAAAAATGAGCTAAATAAGTGAGAAAGGAGGAGATAGGGAAGGAGAAGAAGAGAACACGATAGAGAATGAGGAATAGGAGAGAAATGGTAATAAGGACTATATTGTTTTTACTATCCTAAAATGAGCTATATAAATTACTAATTGCTTATCATAGAGGGATATTGCAGTTACTGTTAATGAAAAATCAGGAAAGGAGGAAGAAGAAAACACGATAGAGAATGAGGAATAGGAGAGAAATAGTAATAAGGCCTATAGCTTTTACTATCTTAAGAATGAGCTAAATAAATGGATAATGCTTATCATAGAGAGATATTGCAGTTACTGTTTATGAAAAACAAGGATAAAAAATTTGTATTGACACTCATCATGGAGATATATTACAGCTGTTATTTATGAAAAAAAAAATCAAATTCCAGGTCACATGTGGCCAGAGAGGAAAGGGATAATAATTTTATATCTATATGCGGATAGAAAATCCTTAGATATTTTATATTCTTTATTCATTACTTTATTACTTTCATATACAGTAGTTAATTCATTTTCTTAATTCCTTTCCTAACGGAGCTAATTATCCCTGTTGGATCCCTTGAGCTGATAGCATCCTGCTTTTCCAACTAGGGTTGTAGTTTCGCTAGTAATGCAAAATAATAGATGGTCGTACATAAATTACTGTATTATACAAACACACACAAACAGGACTTTTTATTAAAAAAAGCTGGTAAAAGAAAAAATACCTTATTAAAAGAGCTGTTAAAGCTTTTTATCAAAAGAGCTGGTAAAAAAAAAAAATTATTAAAAGAGCTGGTAAAAAAACTTTTTATTATTAGAGCTGGTAAGAAAAACTTTTTATTAAAATACCTGGTCAAAAGAAGCTTTTATTAAGAGAGCTGGTAAATAAGCTTTTTATTGAAAGAGATGGTAAAAATCCTTTTATTAAAACAGCTTGTAAAATAAAAGTTTTTAATAAAAGAGCTGGTAAAAAACATCTTTTCATTAAAAGAGCTGGTAAAAAAAAATCTTTTTCATTAAAAGAGCTGGTAAAAAATTATCAAAAGAGCTGGGTAAAAAGAAAAAAAAACTTATTAAAAGGGCTGGTAAAACAGATATTTGGGCAACCAGTGCCTAAATTAAAGGCGAGAAGGCGTAGCTGGGAAGTGCGGGGCGTGGAATCGAGGGTGAGATAAGGAAAAAAGAAAAAAAAAATAGGACAGATAAGGGTTATTAGAGTAACTCGTTTATCTGTTCACTTTGTGCGTGGAATGTTCACGATGCTAAGACTGTTCTCCCTACTGGAATATTTTACAAGTATTTTCAAACCTTTTAATGGTGATATTTAGAATTCATTACGACTAGAGATTAGAAGTAAAAATGCTAAATATTAATCAGGTTGGTGTGCCAGAATCTATGATAACTAGTACTTTTTATGTTTGTTTGTGCGTAAAATGTTAAACAAAAAACACCGTTATTTTAATCATAAAAATATACAGTTCTCAGCCGTATTTCAGTATAATACAGGCAACTTTAGTATTTTACCTTACTTTGTTGATATCTTTTACGGGTTGGTGACCTTAATATCACTCTTTTACATAAATATATCCGTTTTTAAAACGGTAAATGCATGGCAACATTTATTCCAGGATTTTTTATCGTATTTTAAACAATGGAGATCTATATGGGCTATATGAGTTCTATATCTACATACATTTTGAGAGAGAGAGAGAGAGAGAGAGAGAGAGAGAGAGAGAGAGAGAGAGAGAGAACAACAAAACGTTGAAGAATGATTAAAGGTTTTACCTTTTCATGTTTCTCATGTATTCTATTGCTAATCCCATTTTCCCAGAATATCTTGCAAGATTCTATAATCCTACTCCATTAAGTTATATGGGAAAAAAAAAAAAGTGGCCTACAATTTCTCCTATCACTACACGCTTCAAAAATCTATAAGACATTAGTTCAATAAGATATTAGGTAATTTTTCAGCTGAAATTCATGATGTTCAGCAATGTTTAAAAAAAAAAATTAAATAATAATACTAATAATAATAATTACAATAAAAATAGAACATTTAAAAAAATCACATTATAAAAATACAAAGACAAAAGAAAACCACTAAAATAAAATCCGAACATTTAAAATAACGTTAATAAATATCAAAGAGGAGCAAGAAAAAAAAATTGATAAGAAAATACCTTGAAAATAGAAAACTTTATAAAATAAAAAGACAAGAGATAATAACTACAGTAAAAAACTGAATATTTGAAAAAAAAAAAAAAAACGTAAATAACTACCGAAGAAGAGCAAGACAAGAAAATTAATAAGGAAAGACCTTGAAGTAAGAAACACCAAGAAAAGATAATTGCAATAAAAACAAAAATAAACATCGAAGAAGAACAAGAAAAGAAAATCAGTAAGAAAAAAACTTGAAGAAAAAAAGAAAGAATATTCAGACGGGAATTCCAGACATATTTATTCAGACATACATTTCGACACGACTTCTTTGGTGCTACTTGAATCTCATTGTCCCGCAAAGAGATTTTCCAGAAAGCTGGAATGCTGGAATGCAGTCTCTGGAATGGCATTCCGTCTTTCCTCTCTTTTCTTCTTTCTGTCTTCTGATCGAAGGTCAAGGAGCCCTCCACGGTCTGGAGATTCCTTATACAATGAGTCAGTCTCTCTCTCTCTCTTCTCCTCTCTCTCTCTGAGATCCCATATACTAAGTCTCTCTCTCTCTCTCTCTCCTCTCTCTCCTCTCTCTCTCTCTCCCCCGATAGCCATATGGCAAGAGAATTTAACTTCGAACCTAATCCAGGAAGAGATTCGGCAGAAAAGACTGGAAACAGCTTCGGTAGCTGTCTTCTTATAACATCTTTTTAATTAAAACTATTCCAAAATAATGGCGCGATGGATTTGGAACTGGTGACAGAAAATAAAAGAAATATTGAATAACAAAATTGAGAGACTCGGAGAAAAATTTTGCTTATTCAAAATGATAAGGATAACTTATTACACACATGCTTCTATTGCTGATATATCGCAATTATGCTCTTCTCTCTCTCTCTCTCTCTCTCTCTCTCTCTCTCTCTCTCTCTCTCGTTCAAAATATTTCATTAAGTTCCAGTTAAGCTTCCTAGAATTTGCCTTCGTTTCTTTCTTTATTTTTTTTTTGGCACTTCATTGTAACCAAACTAGTTATTTAAGTTTTGTTGAATTATGTCAAATCTTTAATAAATTGCTAATGTTCGTGAGATATCTCATACGTAGGTGGTTTAATTAATTCTATTTGGCAAGCGACTGGCGAAATCTAACCGAGGCCCTTTGTGTCAGGCTTAGGAGGAGATGATGATGAAGCATTAAGTCCCAATCAGTTCTAGCAGACTAGGCACGAAACCTGACATGGGACGTCTTTTTATTTGGATTCAAAGGTTTGCAATGGAAATGTAATCAAAATTGAAAAATAAAATTGAGAAAAATTAAAAAAGTAAAGGACGATGGGTTTCGCAGATATTTCTACTGTATACTGTATAGCACCGACGAATGTGACTAGTATATTTCCCAAAAACACAAAAATATACACACAACCACACACACAGATATATATTATATATATATATATACATATATATATACAGTATATATATATATATATATTCATATATATAGTATATATATGTATGTATATATATATATATATATATATGCGTTTGTGTATATATATGTATACAGATACACACACACACAC
>NC_090734.1:144819301-144832751 GCF_036898095.1 Palaemon carinicauda
CTAGAGTATAGCAGTCATCTAGTGGGAGACAGACAGTCAATGCCAAGTGGATTTGGGCTTTGCATACCTAAAGGGAATAATCTAAAAGATGGACTTGGCAGAGGGAAGAAGTCAAACTTGTTTTGGTATGCAGTGTTCCATGATGAAGATTCGCCTGTACTGTTTCTTTGTCAGGTGAACAAATGCAGAAGAAACAAGTCTGATGTCTACTAGTATGCTGTGTCCCATGGAAAAACTAATCTACTGGCATATTGGAACATAAGTACCTGGTCTAGAGTATAGCAGTCAACTAGTGTGAGACAGTGGGAGACAGACAGTCAATGCCAAGTGGATGTGGGCTTTCCATACCTAAAGGGAATAATCTAAAAAATGCACTTGGCAGAAGGAAGAAGTCAAACTTGTTTTGGTATGCAGTGTTCCTTGATGAAGATTCACCTGTACTGTTTCTTTGTCAGGTGAACAAATGCAGAAGAAACAAGTCTGATGTCTACTAGTATGCTGTGTCCCTTGGAAAAACTTATCTACTGGCATATTGGAACATAAGTACCTGGTCTAGAGTATAGCAGTCAACTAGTGTGAGACAGTGGGAGACAGACAGTCAATGCAAGTGGATTTGGGCTTTCCATACCTAAAGGGAATAATCTAAAAGATGGACTTGGCAGAGGGAAGAAGTCAAACTTGTTTTGGTATGCAGTGTTCCTTGATGAAGATTCGCCTGTACTGTTTCTTTGTCAGGTGAACAAATGCAGAAGAAACAAGTCTGATGTCTACTAGTATGCTGTGTCCCTTGGAAAAACTTATCTACTGGCATATTGGAACATAAGTACCTGGTCTAGAGTATAGCAGTCATCTAGTGTGAGACAGTGGGAGACAGACAGTCAATGCCAAGTGGATTTGGGCTTTCCATACCTAAAAAGAATAATCTAAAAGATGGACTTGGCAGAGGGAAGCAGTCAAACTTGTTTTGGTATGCAGTATTCCTTGCTGAGATTCAACTGTACTGTTTCTTTGTCAGGTGAAGCATTGCAGAAGAAACAAGTCTGACTTCTTCTAGAATACTATGTCCCTTGGACAATATTTTTCTTTGTACTAAAATAGTGGAACAGAGGTGCTTGAACTAGAGTATGGCAGCCATCTACATTAAGAGCCATTAACAAAAAGTCAATGTCAATTGGATTCAGGCATTCCATATCTAAAGGAATAACTAAGAGATGGACTTGGCAGAGGGAAGAAGTCAAACTTGTTTTGGTAAGCATTATTCCTAGATAAAGATTCACTTGTACTGTTTCTTTGTCGGGTGAAGCATTGCAGTAGAAACAAGTCAGACCTCTTCTAGAATGCTGTGTCCCTCGGACAATATTTCCTTTGTACTAGAATAGTGGAACAGACGTGCTTGAACTAGAGTATGGCATCCATCTACATTAACAGCCATTAACAAAAAGTCAATGTCAATTGGATTCAGGCATTCCATATCTAAAGGAATAACTAAGAGATGGACTTGGCAGAAGGAAGAAGTCAAACTTATTTTGGTATGCAGTGTTCCTTGCTGAAGATTCACCTGTACTGTTTCTTTGTCAGGTGAAGCATTGCAGAAGATACAAGTCTTACTTCTTCTAGAATACTATGTCCCTTGGACAATATTTTCTTTGTACTAGAATAGTGGAACAGAGGTGCTTGAACTAGAGTATGGCACCCATCTACATTAAGAGCCATTAACAAAATGTCAATGTCAATTGGATTCAGGCATTCCATATCTAAAGGAATAACTAAGAGATGGACTTGGCAGCGGAAAGAGGTCAAACTTGTTTGGTATGCAGTATTCCTTGATAAAGATTCACCTGTACTGTTTCTTTGTCTGGTGAAAGCATTGCAGAAGAAACAAGTCTGACTTCTTCTAGAATACTATGTCCCTTGGACAATATTTTCTTTGTACTAGAATAGTGGAACAGAGGTGCTTGAACTAGAGTATGGGAGCCATCTACATTAACAGCCATTACAAAAGTCAATGTCAATTGGATTCAGGCATTCCACATCTAAAGGGAATAATCTAAAAGATGGTCTTGGCAGAAGGTAGAAGTCAAACTTGTTTTGGTATGCAATGTTCCTTGATGAAGATTCGCCTGTACCGTTTCTTTATCAATTGAACAAATGCAGAAGAAAACAAGTCTGATGTCTACTACTATGCTGTGTCCCTTGGAAAAACTTATCTACTGGTATATTGGAACATAAGTACCTGGTCTAGAGTATAGCAGTCATCTAGTGTGAGACAGTGGGAGACAGCCATTCAATGCCAAGTGGATTTGGGCTTTCCATACCTAAAGGGAATAATCTAAAAAATGGACTTGGCAGAAGGAAGAAGTCAAACTTGTTTTGGTATGCAGTGTTCCTTGATGAAGATTCGCCTGTACCGTTTCTTTATCAAGTGAACAAATGCAGCAGAAATAAGTCTAACTTCTTCTGGAATGCTGTGTTCCTAGAAGAAAATTTCATTTGTACTAGAATAGAGGAACTAAAGTGCCTGGACTAGAGTATGGCAGCTATATAGATTAAGAAACATTGACAAAAAGGCAATGTCAATTGGATTCAGGCATTCCACATCTAAAGGGAATAATCTAAAGATGGACTTGGCAGAAGGAAGAATTCAAACTTGTTTTGGTATGCAGTATCCCTTGATAAAAATTCACTTGTACTATTTCTTTGTCAGGTGAAGCATTGCAGAAGAAACAAGTCTGACCTCTTCTAGAATGCTGTGTCCCTAGGACAATATTTCCTTTGTACTAGAATAGTGGAACAGAGGTGCTTGAACTAGAGTATGGCAGCCATCTACATTAAGAGCCATTAACAAAATGTCAATGTCAATTGGATTCAGGCATTCCATATCTAAAGGAATAATCCAAGAGATGGACTTGGCAGCGGAAAGAAGTCAAACTTGTTTTGGTAAGCAGTATTCGTTGATAAAGATTCACTTGTACTGTTTCTTTGTCTGGTGAAGCATTGCAGAAGAAACAAGTCTGACTTCTTCTAAAATACTATGTCCCTTGGACAATATTTTCTTTGTACTAGAATAGTGGAACAGAGGTGCTTGAACTAGAGTATGGGAGCCATCTACATTAAGAGCCATTAACAAAAAGTCAATGTCAATTGGATTCAGGCATTCCATATCAAAAGGAATAATCCAAGAGATGGACTTGGCAGAGGAAAGAGGTCAAACTTCTTTGGTAAGCAGTATTCCTTGATAAAGATTCACTTGTACTGTTTCTTTTTCTGGTGAAGCATTGCACAAGAAACAAGTCTGACTTCTTCTAAAATACTATGTCCCTTGGACAATATTTTCTTTGTACTCGAATAGTGGAACAGAGGTGCTTGAACTAGAGTATGGGATCCATCTACATTAACAGCCATTAACAAAAGGCAATGTCAATTGGATTCAGGCATTCCACATCTAAAGGGAATAATCTAAAAGATGGACTTGGCAGAAGGAAGAAGTCAAACTTGTTTTGGTATGCAGTGTTCCTTGATGAAGATTCGCCTGTACCGTTTCTTTATCAAGTGAACAAATGCAGCAGAAATAAGTCTAACTTCTTATGAAATGCTGTGTTCCTAGAAGAAAATTTCATTTGTACTAGAATAGAGGAACTAAAGTGCCTGGACTAGAGTATGGCAGCTATATAGATTAAGAAGCCTTGACAAAAAGGCAATGTCAATTGGATTCAGGCATTCCACATCTAAAGGGAATAATCTAAAAGATGGACTTGGCAGAAGGAAGAATTCAAACTTGTTTTGGTATGCAGTATCCCTTGATAAAGATTCACTTGTACTGTTTCTTTGTCAGGTGAACCAATGCAGAAGAAACAAGTCTGACTTCTTCTAGAATGCTGTGTCCCTTGGACAATATTTCCTTTGTACTAGAATAGTGGAACAGACATGCTTGAACTAGAATATGGCAGCCATCTACATTAACAGCAATTAACAAAAAGTCAATGTCAATTGGATTCAGCCATTCCATATATAAAGGAATAATCCAAGAGATGGACTTGGCAGAGGGGAGAAGTCAAACTTCTTTGGTATGCAGAAATCCTTGATAAAGATTCACTTGTACTGTTTCTTTGTCAGTTGAACCAATGCAGAAGAAACAAGTCTGACTTCTTCTAGAATGCTGTGTCCCTTGGACAATATTTCCTTTGTACTAGAATAGTGGAACAGACATGTTTTAACTAGAATATGGCAGCCATCTACATTAACAGCCATTAACAAAAAGTCAATGTCAATTGGATTCAGCCATTCCATATCAAAAGGAATAATCCAAGAGATGGACTTGGCAGAGGAAAGAGGTCAAACTTGTTTTGGTATGCAGTATTCCTTAATAAAGATTCACTTGTACTGTTTCTTTGTCAGGTGAGCCAATGCAGAAGAAACAAGTCTGACTTCTTCTAGAAAGCTGTGTCTCTTGGACAATATTTCCTTTGTACTAGAATAGTGGAAACAGACATGCTTGAACTAGAATATGGCAGCCATCTACATTAACAGCAGTTAACAAAAACTCAATGTCAGTTGGATTCAGCCATTCCATATATAAAGGAATAATCCAAGAGATGGACTTGGCAGAAGGAAGAAGTCAAACTTCTTTTGGTATGCAGAAATCCTTGATAAAGATTCACTTGTACTGTTTCTTTGTCAGGTGAACCAATGCAAAAGAAACAAGTCTGACTTCTTCTAGAATGCTGTGTCCCTTGGACAATATATCCTTTGTACTAGAATAGTGGAACAGACATGTTTGAACTAGAATATCGCAGCCATCTACATTAACAGCCATTAACAAAAAGTCAATGTCAATTGGATTCAGGCATTCCATATCAAGAGGAATAATCCAAGAGATTGACTTGGCAGAGGAAAGAGATCAAACTTGTTTTGGTATGCAGTATTCCTTGATAAAGATTCACTTGTACTGTTTCTTTGTCAGGTGAACCAATGCAGAAGAAACAAGTCTGACTTCTTCTAGAATGCTGTGTCCCTTGGACAATATTTCCTTTGTACTAGAATAGTGGAACAGACATGCTTGAACTAGAATATGGCAGCCATCTACATTAACAGCAGTTAACAAAAACTCAATGTCAGTTGGATTCACCCATTCCATATATAAAGGAATAATCCAAGAGATGGACTTGGCAGAGGGAAGAAGTCAAACTTCTTTTGGTATGCAGAAATCCTTGATAAAGATTCACTTGTACTGTTTCTTTGTCAGGTGAACCAATGCAGAAAAAACAAGTCTGACTTCTTTATAGAATGCTGTGTCCCTTGGACAATATTTCCTTTGTACTAGAATAGTGGAACAGACATGTTTGAACTAGAATATCGCAGCCATCTACATTAACAGCCATTAACAAAAAGTCAATGTCAATTGGATTCAGGCATTCCATATCAAAAGGAATAATCCAAGAGATTGACTTGGCAGAGGAAAGAGGTCAAACTTGTTTTGGTATGCAGTATTCCTTGATAAAGATTCACTTGTACTGTTTCTTTGTCAGGTGAACCAATGCAGAAGAAACAAGTCTGACTTCTTCTAGAATACTATGTCCCTTGGACAATATTTTCTTTGTACTAGAATAGTGGAACAGAGGTGCTTGAACTAGAGTATGAGAGCCATATACATTAACAGCCATTAACAAAAGTCAATGTCAATTGGATTCAGGCATTCCACATCTAAAGGGAATAATTTAAAAGATGGTCTTGGCAGAAGGAAGAAGTCAAACTTGTTTTGGTATGCAGTGTTCCTTGATGAAAATTCGCCTGTACCGTTTCTTTATCAAGTGAACAAATGCAGAAGAAACAAGTCTGATGTCTACTACTATGCTGTGTCCCTTGGAAAAACTTATCTACTGGTATATTGGAACATAAGTACCTGGTCTAGAGTATAGCAGTCATCTAGTGTGAGACAGTGGGTGACAGATACAAAGAATATGAGAGAGAGAGAGAGAGAGAGAGAGAGAGAGAGGGAGAGAGAGAGAGAATAGTGGATGAAGAGAAAACGGGGAGAGACAGTGATAAGTACAAAGAATATGAGAGAGAGAGAGAGAGAGAGAGAGAGAGAGAGAGAGAGAGAATAGTTGATGAAAAGAGAACGGGGAAAGACAGTGAGAAGTACAAAGAATATGAGAGAGAGAGAGAGAGAGAGAGAGAGAGAGAGAGAGAATAGTGAATGAAGAGAAAACAGGGAGAGACAGTGAGAAGTACAAAGAATATGAGAGAGAGAGAGAGAGAGAGAGAGAGAGAGAGAGAGAGAGAGAATATTGGATGAAGAGAGAACGTCGAGAGACGGTGAGAAGTAAAAAGAATAATGAGAGAGAGAGAGAGAGAGAGAGAGAGAGAGAGAGAATAATGGATGAAAAGAGAACGGGGAGAGACAGTGAGAAGTACAAAGAATAATAGAGAGAGAGAGAGAGAGAGAGAGAGAGAGAGAGATGGTGGGAGAAGAGAGAGAGAGAGAGAGAGAGAGAGAGAGAGAATGGTGGGAGAAGAGAGAGAGAGAGAGAGAGAGAGAGAGAGAGAGAGAGAGAGAGAATGGTGGGAGAAGAGAGAACGGGGAGAGAGAGAGAGAGAGAGAGAGAGAGAGAGAGAGATAGAGTGGTGGGAGAAGAGAGAACGGGGAGGGAGAGAGAGAGAGAGAGAGAGAGAGAGAGAGAGAGAATGGTGGGAGAAGAGAGAACGGAGAGAGAGAGAGAGAGAGAGATAGAGTGGTTGGAGAAGAGAGAACGGGGAGGGAGAGAGAGAGAGAGAGAGAGAGAGAGAGAGAGAGAATGGTGGGAGAAGAGAGAACGGGGAGAGAGAGAGAGAGAGAGAGAGAGAGAGAGAATGGTGGGAGAAGAGAACGGAGAGAGAGAGAGAGAGAGAGAGAGAGAGAGAGAGATAGAGTGGTGGGAGAAGAGAGAACGGGGAGAGAGAGAGAGAGAGAGAGAGAGAGAGAGAGAGAGAGAATGGTGGGAGAAGAGAGAACGGGGAGGTTGCTTATTTGGTTGCTTATTTTTTTGTTTGGGTTCCCCCAGGTCCCTCAGTGTGAGGCACCTCGTATATCCACCAGAGAGTTGCTAATACATCTTCCGGTGTATTTTGCATCTTCCAGTCTTGGATGGTCTGGGATGCATCTTAGGTATTTATCGAGCTGATTTTTAAACGCATCTACGCTCACTCCTGATATGTTTCTTAGATGAGCTGGCAGCACATTAAATAGTCGCTGCATTATCGATGCTGGTGCGTAGTGGATTAATGTCCTGTGCGCCTTTCTCAGTTTACCTGGAATGCTTTTTTGGCACTATTAATCTACCTCGGCTTGCTCTTTCTGATACTTTAAGCTCCATGATGTTTTCAGCAATTCCTTCTATTTGCTTCCATGCTTGTATTATCATGTAGCGTTCTCTTCTCCTTTCTAGACTGTATAGTTTTAAAAATTGCAGTCTTTCCCAGTAATCAAGGTCCTTAACTTCTTCTATTCTAGCAGTATAGAACCTTTGTACACTCTCTATTTGCGCAATATCCTTTTGGTAGTGTGGATACCATATCACATTGCAGTACTCGAGTGTACTACGCACATAAGTTTTGTAAAGCATAATCATGTGTTCAGCTTTTCTTGTTTTAAAGTGTCTGAATAACATTCCCATTTTTGCTTTACATTTAGCCAACAGTGTTGCTATTTGGTCGTTGCATAACATATTTCCTATTTAAAATTACACCAAGGTCTTTAATTGCTTCCTTGTTTGTGATTGTCTCATTATTAGGTCCCTTGTATGCATACATCATTCCTTCTCTGTTTCCATAATTTACTGATTCGAATTTATCGGAGTTAAATACCATCCTATTTATCTCCGCCCATTCATATATTTTGTTTAGATCTCTTTGTAGTGAGTTCCTATCTTCATCACAAGTAATTTCTCTACTTATTCTTGTGTCATCGGCGAAACTTCTCACTACGGAGTTTTCAACATCACAGTCTATGTCTGAGATCATAATAACAAATAGCAGTTCAGCTAATACCGTACCTTGGGGCACACCAGATATTACCTGGGCTTCATCTGATTTCTCGTCATTTGCAACCACTATCTGTTTTCTGTTTTGCAGGAATTCTTTTACCCATTTTCCTATCTTTCCCACAATATTATGCTTTCTCATTTTTTTCTCCAATATGTTATGGTCTACCTTGTCAAAGGCTTTTGCAAAATCTAGATAGATCACATCTGTGTCTTTTTCATTTATCATATTATTGTATATGTTTTCATAGTGAGCTATCAGTTGGGTCTGTGTACTTTTTCCAGGTACGAAACCGTGTTGACCCATATTAAACAAATTATTTTTGACCAAATGGTTCATTATTTTCTTTTTTATTACCCTCTCATACACTTTCATAATATGTGATGTTAGACTAACAGGTCTATAATTGCTTGCTCTAGTCTTGATCCACTTTTGAAGATAGGGGTTATATAAGCTAATTTATGTTTAACATATATCTCGCTCATATCTATACTCTGTCTTAGCAGTATTGCAAGTGGCTTCGCGATAGTGTTTGCATTTTTTTTTTAACAAAATCGCTGGAACTCCATCTGGTCCGGCTGCCGATCCATTTTTAATTTTGTTTATAGCCGTGACAATATCTGCTTCATTAATATCTATATCCGTTAGATATTCAACATTTTCTTCTCTCATTTCTGTTTCATTATTCTCATTCGCAATTCTTGGCGTGAACTCACTCTTATATTTTTCTGCTAATATGTTGCATATTTCCTTTTTTTCATTCGTTAGCCGTCCTTCAATTCTTAGAGGGCCTATTTCTATTCTCCTTTTATTCATCTTTTTTGCATAGGAGTAAAGTACTTTGGGGTTTCTTTTTATATTTTGAAGTGTCCTTTCTCTAAGTCCCTTTTTTCATTTTCTTTCGACTGTATAATCTTTTGTTCTGCATTTTCTATCTTACATTTTATTTCCCTCATTTTCCACACATTTTTTTCTTTTGCAAGATTTTTCTTCCACTTTTTAATTTTCTGAAATAAGATCCTTCTGTCTCTTGGTATGCTCGTCTTTTGTTTATTGTTTTTTTTCGGTACATATTTTTCAACAATTTTCTCCAGTATTTTGTACAGTATATCCGTATTTTACCTGTATATTATCACTTATAAATACATTTTTCCAGTCTTTATTCAGTTCTTCATTTATTTCTGACCATTTTATATTCTTACTGTAAAAGTTATATTTTCCATATCATTCCCAAAGTTTTGTGCTTTTATTAATTCTGTGATCACTTGCTTTGGAATGAACTATCAATTCTATGACATTGTGGTCTGAAATTCCCGTGTTATACACTATTATTTCTTTAACATAATTCACCTCATTCACAAATACTAGATCTAGGACATTTTCCTTTCTTGTTGGAATGTGGTTTATTTGTTGCATATTATGTTCTAATTGCATATCTTGAAGCTTTTCAAATTGCCTCTTATCTTCTGCGCTACTATTACTATCTTTTTTAAATGTATACATACAACCACTTTCTTCTATCCGTTCTTTCCAATCCACGAAAGGAAAGTTAAAATCTCCGGATAGGAGTATATTCCAGTCTTTATGGTTTCTACATATATCATCTATTTTTTCTATTATTATGTCAAACTCCTTAGTGTTTGGGGGTCTGTAAACTACAATATTCATTAGTTTTTCAAATTCAAATTCTACCGCAATCAATTCACATTCTGTGTTGCTGTATTTTTCACATACTTTTCCTTGATTTATGTCTCTCCCATATATTGCGGTTCCCCCTTGATTCCTATTTTTTCTGTCTGATCTATAAGTTTGGAAACCCTTTATCTGGTCATCACTGCCAGTCTCTTGGGAATACCATGTTTCACTTATATTTAATATATCTATTTTTTCAATTTGGGTTAGTTCTTCTAAGAACTCTATTTTCCTTTTAGAGTTACTCGTGACTAAACCCTGTGCATTCATTACTATTATGGTTTGTGTTTCATCCCCATTATTTAATATTGGTAATAATATGGATTCTCCCATGCTTCCTTCCTGTTCTGATATGATGTTCTTTTCTTCATTTCCCGGAATTCTGCCATTAAAAAATCCAACTTTTCTATCATATTTGCTCTTTCGCCTTCATATTTATTTGTGTGTGTATACCTGCAACTGTCCCCATATCTGCACAACCCCTGGCATTATAGAGAGAGAGAGAGAGAGAGAGAGAGAGAGAGAGAGAGAGATTTTGGCTAAGAAAACAAGAAAAATTGATGGAGAAAGACTAGTTTATTTGCTAACAGAACTGCAGAGAGAGAGAGAGAGAGAGAGAGAGAGAGAGAGAGAGGTTTGTTTGGCTAACAGAACCAGAAAAATTGATGTAGAAAGAGACTATTTTGTTTGCTAATAGAACCGCAGAGAGAGAGAGAGAGAGAGAGAGAGAGAGAGGTTTGCTTGGCTAACAGAACCAGAAAAATTGATGTGGAAAGAGACTATTTTGTTTGCTAATAGAACCGCAGAGAGAGAGAGAGAAAGAGAGGTTTGTTTGGCTAAGAGAACCAGAAAAAATATTGGAAAAGAGACTAGTTTATTTGCTAACAGAACCGCAGAGAGAGAGAGAGAGAGAGAGAGAGAGAGAGAGGGGTTTGTTTGGCTAACAGAACCAGAAAAATTGATTAAGAGAGACTAGTTTGTTTGCTAATAGAACCGCAGAGAGAGAGAGAGAGAAGAGAGAGAGAGAGAGGTTTGTTTGGCTAACATAACAAGAAAAATTGATGTAGAAAGAGACTAGTTTGTTTGCTAATAGAACCGCAGAGAGAGAGAGAGAGAGAGAGAGAGAGATTTTTGGCTAACAGAACCAGAAAAATTGATGGAGGAAAGAGACTAGTTTTTTTTGCTAATAGAACCGCAGAGAGAGAGAGAGAGAGAGAGAGAGAGAAGCAGTCATTTCTTAACTGTGCAACATCGCTTCCAGTTTAAGAGAGAGAGAGAGAGAGAGAGAGAGAGAGAGAGAGTATTTTATGCCATCAGAACCAGATGGATTGGAGAAAGACACTAGTTCGTTTGCTAACAGATATTTGTTTGCAAGCAGAACCAGAGAGAGAGAGAGAGAGAGAGAGAGAGAGAGAGTTTCATTTGTCGCTTACACAACCAGACATATAGGAAAAGATGAAGACAGACGTTTCATATTTTATTCACGACAGATAAAAAAAAAGAAACGGAAAAGAGCAGACAGACGACTGGACAGTAAATTGGGTTCCAGATATTTTAGACAGAACAGTACAATACAACGAAGAGCCTAAACAATTGCATGCTAGTGTGCTTAATACTTCTATCAGAAAAAAATCATAGGATTTTATTACCTCCGCCGACGAAGTTGGAAGTAGGTTATGTTTTCGTCCCTGTTTATGTGTATGTTTATGAACAGCTTCCTGGCCGCAATTTTAATCGTAGAGTAATGTAACTTACAGGATTAACTGTTATGTAAAAAGCTGGAAATTATTAAATTTTGGAAGGTCAAGGTCAAAAGTCACCGTCACGGTCACGCAAAATCTCCATTCACGCATTCAACCATAAGTTTGGACATTGTTTTCATAGATTTTAAACTTGGTTATATTGGGTTCATAAAAATCCATACCAATTAATACATGTTAAGGTCAAAGGCTAAGGTCAAGGTCGAACAAAAGGTAGAGAAATAAGTTGCTGCGGCGGAGGTCTGCGCTATCATGAGCGCCCCCTCTAGTCTTATTTTATCATCTTCAGGAAAGAAAACTCAATTTTAAACTTGGGACATTTTCATTCTCTTTTCGGCTCTGTAAAAAGCGTTAGTGCATCGTGTGTGGTAGAATCCACTTTTAGTTGCTCTCAGCTTAGTGGATTTCGTGTTGCTTGGCGCACTTCAATTGTTCCTAACTCTACACTTTCTTTATTTTACAAATTCTTCTTTCTCTTAGGGAAGCTGCATCTTTTCCTTTCTACCCTCGATTTACTTCTTTTCATCTAATTTCTATTATTCTTTCCCTCGTTTAGTACTGTCCTCCTTTCCTCGCCTAGTACTATTCCTTCTCCATCTCTCTTTCCCAATCTTTTAAAATCTTTTCTCCCTCCCTCTTTCTCAATTTTTTTTATTTTCTCTCTCTCTCTCTCTCTCATCCTCTCTCTCTCTCTCTCTCTCTCTAAATTTTAAAAATTTATTTTCTCCTCTATTTCCCAATTTTTATAATTAATTTTATCCCTCGTTCTCTCTTTCTCAATTTTTATAATTTATTTTTTCCCTCTCTTTCTCTCTTTCTCAAACTGAATAATTTATTTTCTCTCTCTCTCTCCTCTCCTCTCCTCTCTCCTCTCTCTCTCTCTCACCTGCTCACTACAGAACAAATTCTTTCCTTGCCCCGACATGGAAGGAATTGAAAGGAAGTTTAACTTCCTATATTGTTCCTCTGCTTTTTCCTCCTGCTTCCTGCTATCAAATTCGAGTCAAGTTTCCGTGGGTCCTAAAAGGTGGTTGTGACGAAGGAATATTACCAGAGTCGGAAGAGGATGAGGTCATTGCAAAGATGCGTTTTTACTTTGATTTCCTCTATTTTCATTTATCAAATGTTTAAAGCCAAGATACCTTTGCGCTCTTTCTAGGGACAAATGAGAGAGAGAGAGAGAGAGAGAGAGAGAGAGAGAGAGAGAGAGAGTTAGTTTAGTTTCCTACCAGAACCAATCAATGGGTGGAGAAAAAAACACTAATTTGTTTGCTTACATATTGGTTTGCGAATAACAGGAGAGAGAGAGAGAGAGAGAGAGAGAGAGAGAGAGAGAGTTAGTTTCCCAACAGAACCAATCAATGGGTGGAGAAAAAACACTAATTGTTTGATTACATATTGGTTTGCGAATAACCAGGTGTGTGTGAGAGAGAGAGAGAGAGAGAGAGAGAGAGTGAGTTAGTTTCCCACAGAACCAATCAATGGATGGAGAAAAAGATTAGTTTGTTTGCTAAAAAGAGAGAGAGAGAGAGAGAGAGAGAGAGAGAGAGAGAGAGAATCAGGATGTCTTATAACCCCAGTGGAAAACATGAGCAAGAAGCAAATACCAGGCCGAGCCAACTTAATTGAATAGACTCTTTCTGTCTGGCAGTGTGAATTTCACTGACTTTATTTTACTCGATAGGACTTCCTTTATTTTCTCTTTTTTTTGATATAATGATTTAAATAACACACATTTTCACACTAACTTTCCAGTCTTTGGGAATCTATTATCTTAAATAACTCATTATATGCTTATCGATTTCCTCGCGTTTATCAGTCGTCGAAATTATTTTCCAATTATTTGCTTTTCACACAATTTATTTCCTTCTGTCGTTGATTTTTAAATCTTTATTCCTAGGGAGGGCCCTTTTTCCATTTCTTATTCAATTTTACGCATTCTTACTCAATCTTCCATTCTTATTCGTGAGTTTTCACCT
>NC_090734.1:144833251-144835751 GCF_036898095.1 Palaemon carinicauda
TTAGTTCTATAAGAAATTAGGTAATTTTTCAGCTGAAATTCATGATATTCAGCAAAAAAAAAAGAAGAAAAAAAAATAATTACGATAAAAATACATATAAAAAAAAATCACATTATTAAGATACATAGGCAAAAGAAAACCACTAAAATAAAGCCGAACATTTAAAATAACGTTGATATATATCAAAGAGGAGCAAGAAAAATAAATAATAAGAAAAAAACATTGAAAACAGAAAACTTTATGAAAATAAAAAAAAACAAGAGAAAATAACGACAATAAAAACTGAATATTTGAAAAAAAAAAAACGTAAATAAACACCGAAGAAGAGCAAGACGAGAAAATTAATAAGAAAGACAAATCTTGAATTAAGAAACACAAAAAAACAGAACATAAAAAAACATCAATAAACATCGAAGAAGAACAAGAAAAAAAATCAATAAGAAAAACCATTGATGAAAGATAGAAAGAAAGAAAGAATATTCGGACTGGAGTTCCAGACATTTATTCAGACATACATTTCGATACGACTTCCTTGGTGCTACTTGAATCTCATTGTCCCGCAAAGAGTCTCATATCTCACAGATTTTCCAGAATGCTGGAATGCTGGAATGCAGTCTCTGGAATGGCAGTCCGTCTCTCCTCTCTTTTCCTCTTTCGGTGTTCTGATCGAAGGTCAAGGAGCCTTCCAGGGTCTAGAGATTCCCTACAATGACTCTCTCTCTCTCTATCTCTCTCTCTCTCTCTCTCTCTCTCTCTTTCTCTCTCTCTCTCTCTGAGATCCCATATATTAAGTGTCTTCCTATCTCTCTCGCTCTCTCATATACCCTATATTGAGTCTCTCTCTCTCTCTCTGAGATTCCCAATACTGAGTGTCTCTATCTCTTTCGCTCTCTCTCATATACCCTATATGAGTCTCTCTCTCTCTCTCTCTCTCTCTGAGATCCCATATATTAATTGTCTCTCTATCTCTCGCTCTCTCTCTTATACACTATACTGAGTCTCTCTCTCTCTCTCTCTCTCTCTCTCTCTCTGAGATCCCTTATATTAAGTGTCTCTATCTCTCGCTCTCTCTCATATACCCCCTCTCTCTCTCTCTCTCTCTCTCTCTCTCTCTCTCCTCTCTCCCCGATATCGAGCCATATGGCAAGAGAATTTAACTTCGAACCTAATCCAGGAAAAGATTCGGTAGAAAAGATTGGAAACAGCTTCCGTAGCTGTCTTCTTATAACATCTTTTTAATTGAATCTATTCCAAAATAATGGACCTATGGATTTTGGAAATGGTCAATAGAAAATAAAATAAATATTGGTTAACAAAATCAAGAGATTCGGAGAAAAATTTGGCTTATTCAAAATGATTAGGATAACTTATTACACACATGCTTCTATTGCTGATATATCGCACTTATGCTTCTCTCTCTCTCTCTCTCTCTCTCTCTCTCTCTCTCTCTCTCTCTCTCTCTCGTTCAAAATATTTCATTAGGTTCCAATTAAGCTTCCTAAAATTTGCCCTTCGTTTCTTTCTTTATTTATTTATTTATTTTTTGGCACTACATTGTCACCAAACAAGTTATTTAAGTTTTGTTGAATTATGTCAAATCTTTAATAAATTGCTAAAGTTCGTGAGATATCTCATACGTAGGTGGTTTAATTAATTCTATTTGGTAAGCGACTGGCGAAATCTAACCGAGGCCCTTTGTGTCAGGCTTAGGAGGAGATGATGATGAAGCATTAAGTCCCAATCAGTTCTAGCAGACTAGGCTCGAATCCTGACATGGGACGTCTTTTTATTTGGATTCAAAGGTTTTCAATGGAAATGTAATCAAAATTGAAAAATAAAATTAAGAAGAATTAAAAAAGTAAAGGACGATGTGTTTCGCAGCTATTTCTACTGTATACTGTATAGTACCGACGAATGTGACTAGTATATTTCACAAAACACAAAATACACACACAGACATATATATATATATATATATATATATTATATATATATATATTCATATATATAGTATATATATGTATGTATATATATGCGTTTGTGTATTTATATGTATACAGATACACACACACACACACACACACACACACATATATATATATATATATATATATATAGATAGATATATATATGCCTGTGACTGAATGCATGTGTATGTGCATATGTAAAGATAAAAGACAGACATCCTTCCCAACAAATGCTATTATCAACATAATTAACAATTCACAATGAAATCGAACTATACCGTTCCTCTCGAATCCCAAATAATAAAACAATCAGAGAAACGGAAAAAATATTAAACAAACATCATATCGCCCACTCGTTCAGAAATTAGTAACTCGGTATTATTGAAAAGTACATTTATATTGAGAATTTATCTCCCAGATGTATTCTGTGCATTAAATGTATTGAATATATCTAATCTGTGTACCCAGAAAGGGCTTCATAGAGCAGCAAGGGCTGCGTCATTTCGGGTTCCTAAAAGGACTCTTTATGTACT
>NC_090734.1:144845751-144848251 GCF_036898095.1 Palaemon carinicauda
ACCTTTTAACTACTCCTTAAATAGACGAATTCATTTACCGTTGTGGCGGCCTATGTGGTAACGTCCCTGACTGGTAATTGCCAGACTGGGGTTCGAGTCCCGTTCAAACTCAATAGTTTCTTTGGTGTCTGCAACCATACCATCCTTGTGAGCTAGGGATGGTGGGTTTGGGGGAGCCTTAAGGTCTACCTGCTGAGTCATTATCATCCATTGCCTGGCCCTCTCTGTTCCTAGCTTTTGTGGAGAGCGGGCTTGGCCGCTGATCATATGTATATATGGTCAGTCTCTAGGGCATTGTCTTACTTGCTAGGACGATGTCATTATCCCTTGCCTCTGCCATTCATGAACGACCTTGAAACCCAAAAGAAGAAAATATACATTTAATAGAAAATCAAAGACGACTTATAAAAAATTTAAAATTCACGAATACCTTCTCATTCTAAAAAAAATTTATTTTCAGAATTAAACGAACGAATCCAAATAAAAATAGAAATATAAAAAATAAAAACAAATGTATAAAATATATTGATAATTATCACCATAAAATTCACAAATACCTTCCTCATTCAAAAAAATTAAATCAAAATGAAACAAATTAATATAAAAATAAAAACATAAAAAATTCAAACAAACGTATAAAATATATTATCAATTGTCAAGCATAAAAAGGGTAAATACAACTCTGCTTCCATTACCGCATTTCCTGCCGGTACTTCGCTAAGAGACTTAAGGGTACTCAAGATCTCAACGCAACCACCAGATACTACTGAGGGTCGACCCCAAATGGTGATCGTAATCTCTCTCTGAGAGAGAGAGAGAGAGAGAGAGAGAGAGAGAGAGAGAGAGAGAGAGAGAGAGAGAGAGAGAGAATGCCTTCATGTGCTGATGTTCATTTCACCGAGGGACTTTACAATTTTTATCACATATTTCTCTCTCTCTCTCTCTCTCTCTCTCTCTCTCTCTCTCTCTCTCTCTCAAGTTGCTACCTACAGCATTTGACTACCAACTTAATATCATTCACAGCTGTTGTTAACAGAGATAAGAAGGGTGGCTTTCTAGAGAGAAAGAGAGTGTGTGAAAAATACTAATTAATTTGTCAATAAACTTTCACTCTCGTCGCCTTTCTATTGAAGGAATATTTTTGGATCTGATGTTAATTTTCCGTTTCAACTTCTCTCTCTTCTCACTGATCTCTCCTCAGGGAAAAATAAATATAACAAAATCGGAACGTTTAACCAATTAACTGGGAAAAATAAACAGAAATATAAATAATAAGTGATTAATCTGAGAATAGTTTAAAGGGTATAGACGTCACTCATGAATGGCAGAGGCAAGGGACAGTGATACTGACCTAACATATGATCAGCACCCAACCCCTCTCTCCACCCAAGCTAGGACCAAGGAGGGCCAGCCAATGGCTACTGATGACTCTGCATGGATAGTGAGGTTGCAGCGACCAAAGAAACTAAAGAGTTTGAGCGGGACTCGAACCCCAGTCTGGCGATCACCATTCACCATTCAAGGATGTTACCACATCGGCCACCACAACTCTAGTTGAAAGACAGCTAAGCATTTATAATCAAAGCGGGATTAAGAAGTCTGATGATACCAATAAATAACAACAGTAAAAATGTAAAATTTGTTAAAAACTTCGGAAAATTGGTTTTGAAATGGAAGTAAAATCTGACAAATATTGAGATCACTATTTGCCAATCTCAAACTGAGGCCATAAAAGCAAAAATACAAACAGCAAAATATTTTTAAAACATTTATATGCATTACAAAAAGTTATAGGAATGCAAAATTCAAAAAGTTATAAAAATACAAGATGCAATAAGTTATAAAAATAGAAAAGGCTAAATGGTTTCTAGAGAAGTGTACACTTAAAAAATTGCAGAAATGAAAAAAAATAAATAAATAAATAAATAAATAAAGAAAAAAAAAACTTTCCAGTAAATACAAAATACCAAGTTTTCAAGAAAAGGGCAGACTCTAAAACAGAACCTTGCAAATATTTTGCCAAAAACATTTACATCCTGCTCAAAAAATAAATGAACAGCACAAAAAAAAATCCTGTAAATACAAAAAACAAAAAGTTTTAAATTTTCAAGAAAAGTGCAGACTCCCAAAAAAAATATTTGAGAAAATTTAGCCAAAATATAAAAGGCAACAGTTAGCAAAAAACTACAACCTGCTAAAAAAATAAAGCAGCATTACAAAAAAATTCCAGTAAATACAAAATATATATATAAGAAAAAAAATCAAGAAACGTAAAGACTCCTAAAACAAAAACACCCAAATATTTTGCCAAAATACAAGAGGCATCAGTTGGCAAAAGAAAAAAAATAAAATACATCTTGCACAAAAAATAAATCAACATTACAACATTACACTGAAAAGCTCTAGCAGTGTTGGCCCTCACTCCCCGCAGAAATGTTCCCTTTGCATATTAGCAACGTCCCGTGAAAAACGTTTGCTGTCGCACTGATAAATCGGTCGA
>NC_090734.1:144850751-144860751 GCF_036898095.1 Palaemon carinicauda
ACATGGGCAGGACACGTAATGAAAATGACAGATAATATTTGGACATTAAGTATATCAGAATAGGTACCCAGAGATTGCAAAACATGCAGGGGAAGGAAGAGATGGCGATGGATTGACGAGCTAAGAAAATTTGCGGGTATAGACTGGCATAGAAAGATATGTCTGAGGCCTTCGTTTTGCAGTGGACTATTAATGATGATAATGATGACATATACACGTGTTTGTGCGTCTATCTTTCTGTATATGTGTATCTGTTATATAATTTACCAGGTGATCCGCTCAAGAGATAAAACTCTAAGCTAACAAAACTCCAAAAGTTAATCGCCGGTTGAGTTGATAACGAGCAAAAAATCCTCGATAATGAGGCTTTATATTTTGACATTCAAAAAATATCTAACGTTGAAATGGACATCATTAGAACAGCTGACTGAGCTCTCTCTCTCTCTCTCTCTCTCTCTCTCTCTCTCTCTCTCTCTCCATTCTAACATTTCTTTCACAAGACTCCTTTAGCATAAGAAGAATTTTAACAATACTCCCTTTCTTTCAGAATTCGCAGAATCCTTTCGCAAAGCTTTATCTCTCCCTCAACATTTACAGATTCTTATTCCAAAGGCTTTTATCTCTTCCTATCCTTCAAGGGGAAGTTGGAAAATCCACTTCAGAAATTCTAGGCTCAAAGATTATTCACCTCAAAGAACAGGAGGTAAGATGGAGATTCCGTGCTCGGACGGGATGTGCCGAATGTCCTTTTGCAGAAAGATAGGTAACCCAACATAAAAGGCCCAACAGACGGGAAGCCGAACGGATGGGAAAACGAACGGACGGGAAATCGAACGGAAGGGAAACCGAATGGACGGGAAACCAAACATACGGGAAACTGAACGGACGGGAAACCGAACGGAGAAGAATCCGAATGGACAGAAAACCGAACGGACAAGAAGTCGAACGAACGGGAACCCGAACAGACGGGAAATCGAACGGATGGGGAGCCGAACGGACAGGAAACCGAACGGACGGGAAATCGAACAGACATGAAACCAAACAAACAGGAAACCGAACGGACGGGAAATCGAACAGACAGGAACAACAAAAGGGAAGTCGATCGGAAGTCCGGGAAACCAAACAAACAGGAAGTCGATTGAACGGGAAACCGAACAGACGTGAAATCGAATGGGCGGGAAATCGAATGGACGGGAAATCGAACAGGCGGGACACCAAAAGGACGAGAAACCGAACGGACAAAAAATAAACTTATTTACGAAATCATAAGACTAATCGGCACTAAAGTTTTGATGAAATAACTAATTACCAGTTGCTTGATTAAATGACAAATTACTACATAGTCATTAAAATTCTCCTGAATAGAAATGTTGAAATCAAAACGGAAATTAAATCTCCCATACAATTTACCTATGGAATGTATTAAATAAATTCCACTTAGGAAGCCTCATCGAAGAATGTATCGTTCTTTCTTACAACTTTTGAGATTTTAGCACAAGTACAGTTGCCTCTACGGGTTTAAAGGCCGCTCATATATATATATATATATATATATATATATATATATATATATATATATATATATATATATATATATATATATATATATATATATATATATATATATATATATATATATTTGGGCTCAAGCCATGTCGTCCTGATGGAAGTTCCTATAGGGTAGCTTCCTAGGGTATATTACAACTACGGCGATATTCCCAGAGAATTTACCTTAAGGTACCCAGAATTCTAACTCCTGGAGCGAATATCCCTAATGAAAGGGATATCGCGACATATCAGAGGACGTATTCTTGACACGCCACATGGCAATCTGCACCCCAAACAGAGATTACGTATCGAGGGGTCAATTGGCAAGAAACGAAAACGGGAAAGAAAAAGGGGGAGCCGCTCCCAAGGCTCCCTATTCTCCAGTTTCGTAAGCGTGCCTGGCGCCAATCCTGGCGCCATCTGTATTCCTTTTTGCGTAGCTTAACAACTCTGTGTTTTTTCCTGTGTTTCTCGCAAATCTTGGATTTATTCAGCTTTTCATGGCTTCTCCAACTTCGTCGGCCTCTGATAAGTTGAGTACCATTTCTTTTATGTATAAATGTAGGCTCTTGGTAAATTTTTAAGTGATTAATAGGATTAATCTTTGTTACAAGAGCCGTAGCCTACCGGAGGCGTCATGGACGCTGTCGCTCGCTAGGTATGAGTTTTGTTAGCCAGAGCGACATTCCCGGTTGTTTTGCTTTAATAAATTTTAGCTATTTAGCGTTACATAGGATTTCCTTTCGTGCTTTAGTATTATTTTGGCGAAGTATTCGCCATTCTGGCCTACGCTAGGCCATGTAGCCTAGTCGTTTGGTCCTAGTACTTTCTGCATGATTTTGGTTTTCCGAGTGTATTAAAATTTTATTGAAGCTTTAGGCTGTTTTTTATACATTTAAGATTATGTTGAATATTTCCAAGATAGTATACGAGTGAGTTTCGGTGATTTAGGTAATCTATTCTCTTGGTGCCTAGGCTAAGTTGCTTATGGAGCCTTAGTATACTTTCTCATACTCCCCGGTTGCTTTCTTTTCTTCGGAGAAGGTATGCAATCCCTTTCCCTCTGTTTAAGCCTTTGGCTTATCCCTAAGTGGTTTATCTGAATTAACTTTCGATAAAACTATACTGGGGTGTTACTGTACCTTCCTGTTCCAGTAAGTCTGGTTTCAGAGTGGGACAGAACAACAGAGTTTTTAGTCTGAGTCTGTGTTCGTCTGGCTTGGGGTAGAGTCTCCCTCGCTGGCCTGACACAGACATAGGAGGCTTAGCCTCCTTAGGTCACTACCGAAGGTTTCTGTACGAGATGATTCCTTCTTTTGTGATCTAGCAGACTAGTCCTTGTTGCTGTTCTCGGTGGGAGGATAAGATTCTTTCCCTGAAAGTTGCAACACCTTCCTTGCTTTGGTTCCTTGGGAGCTGGCAAGTATTGCTGGCCTCCCTCCTTGGATCTCCCTTAGGCTAAGATGAGTTTCCTTGGCTGCGGGTGATCCTTCACTAAAGCAAGGTTGGTAGGACCCTCTTTTGTCCCTTCCCCCTCTATCTCCGTAATGGCCTAGCCATTACAGTACTGTACGTCTTTCTACATCTGGACCTAGGATAGGTTAGGATGTGGAGTTGATTCAGTCCCTTGCCGGCCGGCTAGGGTCTTCTGCCTTGAGTGCTGCCCGGACCTCCCTTGGTCCCTCATCATTGCCTGCCTGTAGAGCCAGACGGCATTGGTCAGGAAGCCTGAATTAGATTCTCCCCTTCCTTATATGCACTCTTTCGGATTGCCGGGCTTGGAGGTAGTTTACGCTCTTATCCCGGCATCCATTCTGTTTTCTTCTAGTGCTGTACCCGATCCGGCTGCCGGCCTATGAGGCCGGCAGCAGGGCAGTCGTAATCCTCTGGTTCTTTTGCTGCTGGCTGGCATCGGTTGTGTACCTTTGCCGGCCGGCTAATGTCAGCCCTTGTCTGCCACTTGCTAGGAGCAGTGGCCGGCAGCCGGGTGCTACCTTGTGTAGCCGACATTGGCTGTTGCCGGCCGGCAGTACATGCATTTGAACCAGCGTTCTGCCGCCTTATAGCTGTTAAGTAGTATACTTTAAAGCTAGTTATGGCGGGCCGGCACATAACCTCCTATACTGTACCAGTATTCTTCAGTATAACATATACTGTAAGAGGAAAACTATAACATAAGTTTTGGTACAGCACTGTGTGTTCTAACACTTTTGTGTTGTCTTGCACAGCCCTTTGCTGTTGCCTTACAGATAAGAAAGTAAGTTCTTTCTTGTCTATTATCCAGGATTTTAAAATCATTGCTTAGGTGTGAGCTCCACCTGTTTCCTCTGGAAACTTTGCATTGGTTATTCTAGAAGAGATTAACCATTCGATTTTATTATCTGGAAGGCTGCAACAATTGGTTGTGAAGGAAACACAAGTGTGTGTCTTTCCTTTCTGAATTGTTATGCTAAACTGTGCATATCCAGTGATACATAGTTCACTTGATACTCATGGAAATTTTCTTCTCTTTGCAGGAGGTACGTCCGAAGTGCGGAAGTGCTTTCTGCAACGTCCGCAGTAAGAACACGCATTATGTAGAAGGCACGCAGTATGCGCTGTCTCCAAAGGTGAGCTCCGGTATTGGGACCCCCAGGTATGTACCGTGTGCTCTAACCTGATTACTGAAGCTTTTGATTCCCCTAGGACAGCGGAATCAAGGGATATAGCAAGGGGGAAGCTTCGCACCTGGGTAAGGGGCTTCCAGAAGAACACCTCTGGACCTTATCTTCCAAGTGAGAAGATGAGGGCTTACCTTTTCCCTAGGGCATCGGCTGATGCAGTGATTCCCCAGCCTCAAGAGGAGATCCCCCTAGTTCAGATCCAGGTGGATGCTGAAGTGGCGGTCGCCGTGCAAGACATCCAGTTGGGCGACAGGATGTCAGACGTGTCCGAGCGTCTGGAGGAAGACCTCCTGGCAGGAGGCCAGGATGAAGATCAAGCCCCAGACATCGTAGAGGAAGAAGCCAACGAGGTGTCGGCTGCTCCGGTTCTGATCCCTGAACCTATTCCCTCAACATCGTCCGCTCTCCCAGTAGAGCTGGGACAGGCCCTCTCCTCCATTGTTGGAATGATCCAAAAAATGCAGAAGGAGAATATGGAGAAGGCGGCGGCAATGGAACTGCGGATGCAGGAGCTTGCAGAATCACGTGGGCCCCAGAAAAGGCTCAATGTGAAAGACCTTCCCTTGTGCTCAGATGCTAACCCGTGGAGATATGCCGAGCACATGCCGATGACGACTGGAAAGATTGTCATGTTGGATAAGCTGGGTTCAGTTCCCCTTGAGGAAGTGGAATTCTGGCCCAGCAAAGGGTCATATCCGGACTGTTATGTCCGGTTGAGGAAGGAACCAGCTTCAAAGGAGAAGACAGAGCCGAAGGAGGTCATAGTGATGGACCATGCTAAGGCTCAAGCTTTGCTTTCATCTTCGATGAAAGAGAGGGGCTTCACAAACTCAAAAGTTACTGCATTGAGTAAGAAGCTCCCTTCCTTTGTGTCCTTTCCTGCTAGAGCCTTCCCCTTTTTGCAGAAAGGGTTTGCGGCTGTATTAAAAGCAGTCGAGGCTGGCAAGCCTTGCCCCTCCCTGGAGGAGTGTAAACCCTTGTCGCTGGCCCTACCCATGGACCACAAGGACTGGAAGGACGTCCATCTTACCTTCTCAGTCGGGAAGTTGGAGGCTGATATTGCCGGACGTCAGTTCGGTGAGAACCTCCCTAAGCTGTCTGACTTTCTTTTGCGGAGAGAGCTCGAGACAAAAGAAAGACTGGCTGCCTCAATGTCTCTTCAGACCACTCTTGAGACGATGGCAAGTGACCCCAAGGTCCATGAAATGTTCATGGTAGTGGCCAAGATTCATCTGGCCACAGTGACGAAGGATCTTTACAGCTTCGTCAGGGCGAGGAGAGCTTGTAGGGAGTTCGTGTTCACCTCGGCTACGGTGAGGCACGAGCCAAGGAAACTAATCTCCTCCAACATTTGGGGCAAAGACCTTTTCCCTAGCGAATTGGTCAAAGAAGTTGTGGATAAGGCCACCACGGAGAATAGAAATCTTCTCAAAAAGTGGGGCCTGTCTATCAAGAGAAAGTCTTCCCAGGATGAGGGTACCCAACCGAAGAGGAAGACTAAAAGGCCTAGGCTACCGTCTCGGCCAGCCAAGCCAGTTGAACAGTAACAGCAACAGCAGTTGCCGATGCCTTCAGTGCCCCAGGTGGTGGCACAAACCCCGACCACTTTCCAGTGGGTACTCCAGGCCGTGTCGACACAGTCCACGGTGTTCACCCCAACGTTCGAAGAGTAGTCTACTTCCTTTCGAGCGAAGCCTAGAGGAGCAGCCAGAGGCTCGTCTAGGCGCCCCTCAAGGGGAAGGGGATTCAGGGGCGGTCGCGTTCGGGGAGGCAAGACCTCAGGACGGCAGTCCAAGTGAGATGATGCCGGTAGGAGGGAGACTTCAGAATTTTCGGGATCGGTGGACCTTCGATCCCTGGGCCCACAGCCTACTCAAGAACGGACTGGGCTGGAGCTGGTACAGCACTCCACCCCCGTGCCCTCGGTTTTTTCCAACACTCCACCCCCGTTCTGGAGGAGTACGTTCAAGAACTGTTGGAGAAAAATGTGATCCAAAGGGTGAAGTTCATCAAATTCCAAGGGAGGCTGTTTTGTGTTCCTAAGAAAGACTCGGAAAAGCTCAGAGTCATTCTGGACTTGTCGCCACTCAACAAGTTCATGGTGAATTGCAAATTCAAGATGCTAACACTGCAACACATAAGGACCTTACTGCCCAAGAGGGCATATTCCGTCTCCACAGACTTGTCAGACGCCTATTGGCACGTTCCAATCAGCCGTCGACTCTCCCCCTTCAAGCTACAACGAAGACTATACGCCTTCAGAGCCATGCCATTCGGGCTAAATATAGCCCCAAGGATTTTCACGAAGCTTACGAGCGTAGCTCTCAAACAATTACGCCTAAAGGGAATTCAGGTAGTAGCCTATCTGGACGACTGGCTGGTGTGGGCAGCATCCGAGACAGAATGCTTGCAAGCTTCCAGTCAAGTGATCCAGTTCCTAGAGTATCTAGGCTTCAAGATCAACAGAAAAAAGTCTCGACTTTCTCCATCTCAAAAGTTCCAGTGGCTGGGAATCCACTGGGACTTAATGTCACATCGTTTCTCCATCCCGGCGAAGAAAAGGAAGGAGATAGCGGGTTCTGTCAAGAGACTTCTAGATTCCGAAAGGATATCAAGACGTGAACAGGAGAGGGTACTGGGCTCTCTCCAGTTTGCTTCGGTGACAGACCCAGTGCTAAGAGCACAGCTAAAGGATGCAACCGGAGTTTGGAGAAGTTATGCATCAAACGCGCGAAGAGATCTAAGAAGACCAGTTCCGCTTCGGCTACGTACTCTTCTCAGGCCTTGGTCCCAAGCCAGACATCTAAAGAAGTCGGTTCTTCTTCAGCCACCTCCCCCGTCGGTGACGATTCACTCAGACACCTCGAAGGAGGGACGGGGAGGTCACTCATCAGAAAAAAGTCCAGGGGACTTGGTCCAAGCTATTCAAGACCTTTCACATAAACTTTCTAGAAGCTATGGCAGTGTTCCTTACCTTAAAGAAAGTCTCCCCGCGTCACTCGATCCACATAAGGTTGGTGATGGACAGCGAGGTAGTTGTGAGATGCTTGAATCGACAAGGATCGAGGTCACCACCTCTCAACCAGGTGATGTTGGCCATCTTCCGATTGGCGGAAAAGAAGAAGTGGTACCTGTCGGCAGTTCACCTTCAAGGAGTCCGCAATGTGACAGCGGACGCTCTATCCAGGTTCACACCGATAGAGTCGGAATGGTCCTTAGACGCAGGATCATTCTCCTTCATTCTGAACAAGTCCCAGAACTGCAGATAGACCTCTTTGCGACAAGAAGTTGCCCCTGTACGTGTCCCCGTACGAGGACCCCTTAGCGGAAGCAGTGGACGCGATGTCCCTCGACTGGAACAGATGGTCCAGGATTTATCTGTTCCCTCCTCACAACCTTCTGTTGAGGGTCCTCAACAACTGAGATCCTTCAAGGGGGTAGCGGCAATAGTGACCCACAAGTGGTCGTACAGCGTGTGGTTCCCCCTGGCATTGGAACTACGACTGAAGTTTCTACCGCTACCAGATCTAGTTCTGACCCAGCGAGTCCAGAAATCTTCTGTCTGCGCTTCATTACAGAAAACCCGGATCCTGCAGCTCATGATTTTCTCTCCCTAGCGGTGAGGAAGCGTTTCGGGATTTCGGAAGCCAGCATAGACTTCCTAGAGGAAAATAAGTGAAAATCTATTAGAAGGCAATAAAGTTCTGAAAGCCTACGCTAGGCTCAGACCTTCAGCACCTCCGAAGCCCATTTCATGGTCTTTAGACAAAGTTCTTCATTTTGCTTCTCTGTGGAGCAATGAGGAGGGTGCGTTAATGGATTTCACCCAAAAAGTTATTTTCCTATTTCCACTCGCGTCCGGGGCCAGGGTTAGTGAGATTGTAGCCCTCTCGAGAGAGGAAGGTCGTGTTCAGTTCCCGGATGGGGGAGAACTGAACCTGTTTCCGGATCCTTTGTTTCTCACCAAGAATGAGTTACCCACCAACAGGTGGGGTCCCTGGAGAATCTGCCTTCTGAAAGGAGATGCATCTCTATGTCCAGCAGAATGCCTAAAGGTCTATCTTCATAGAACTTCAGACTTCTAGGGTGGTCAACTATTCAGGGGAGAAACATCAGGCTCAAATTTATCACTGAATCAACTCAGGGCGAAAATTGCATATTTTATTCGCAGACCGGATCCTGACAGTACACCCGCAGGTCACGATCCGAGGAAAGTTGCTTCATCCTTAAATTTCCTTAATTGCATGGATTTTGAACATCTCCGTTCATACACTGGCTGGAAGTCTTCCAGAGTGTTCTTTCGCCACTATGCGAAGAAAGTGGAGCAACTAAAGAGTTCTGTGGTAGCAGTGGGTTGCGTCGTTAACCCTGCTGTTTAACTCTGCGAGGAACAGTGGTTTTAATTGGGACAATTAATTCCAGGGTGAGTGTGTAGTTACATTCTGTGCTACAAACTAAGTGAGGGCACTGAGGTGCCCACGTTGACTGTTCCACTTCCAAAGGTGAACCTAGCATAAGTGCAGACATGTGTGCCGAGCGTTTCTAACGCTAATGTAACTGATTAGTAATACAGACTTTTCTGACCTTCATACCTCGGTATGTTAAAAGTGGCACTAATGTTTTTCTCTCAGATAAACAAGTTTCTGTTTACTATCAGACTTATGCCTAAAGTTTTGGTTATCCTCTTCTTATATATATATATATATATATATATATATATATATATATATATATATATATATATATATATATATATATATATATATAGAATTGTTGTTAACCTGTCTGTTTATTGTTTATCAATAAACTTGTTCTTGAGAACCTTGCGTCTCCTTCACCTGTGTCAATTTATTGATATATTTGAGCATTCATTCTATGTATATTTATCTGGGATAATTCTAATAGATTGTTCCTGTATGCAAGCTATGTTGCATTGGTTTATGCTTTCCCTTATCGGGAGGACTCCGTCCCAGAAGGGGACGGTGGCGGTTTTACAAGTTTCCTCCTATGCGGATATAAACCTTTGCCCAATACAAGTATTGTGGGGAGAACTGGTCGATATTTCATATTGACGCAGTGGTTCTTTACAAACTATGCTTTACTTAATATAGGGTGAGACCACTATATTAGCTTGCCTGGTATTCATACATAGGTATATGTACTCTTCGAGACTTTTCCAGAGTCTAGTAGGACCCTTCCCTGTAGGGGGCAGGAAGCTCTAACATGGTTTATGGTTAGTTGAAAAGATGTATAACGGTAACATCCTAGGTCTCTAGGTCTAGTCGACCAGGAAAAATTACCTCCGGGGAGTACGGCACGTTCTGAGAATCCACGGATACAGTAATGCTCTGGTATACTTCCATCAGGACGACATGGCTTGAGCCCAAAAAACGGATTTTGAGCGAAGCGAAAAATCTATTTTTGGGTGAGATGGCCATGTCGTCCTGATGGACCCGCCCTTCCCTTTCTATGAAAGGGCTGTAGGACCCCTCCCTACATACAGTATCTGTAGCACCTCGTGTACGCTACAAGGAATACAGATGGCGCCAGGATTGGCGCCAGGCACGCTTACGAAACTGGAGAATAGGGAGCCTTGGGAGCGGCTCCCCCTTTTTCTTTCCTGTTTTCGTTTCTTGCCAATTGACCCCTCGATACGTAATCTCTGTTTGGGGTGCAGATTGCCATGTGGCGTGTCAAGAATAAGTCCTCTGATATGTCGCGATATCCCTTTCATTAGGGATATTCGCTTCAGGAGTTAGAATTCTGGGTACCTTAAGGTAAATTCTCTG
>NC_090734.1:144870751-144872680 GCF_036898095.1 Palaemon carinicauda
ATACATATATATATATGTAAAATATATATATATATATATATATATATATATATATATATATATATATATATATATATATGTATATATATACATATATTACTCGTGATTTCAATCACTGTAAATATCTCTTGACAGCTCAATTGGTAGATTCCCTGCTGGTATAGTTTCGGCTAAGAGACATAAGTTCGAATCTTTGCCGACCCAGAAATCTTTATCATAAATGAATTTCCAGTGGATATGCATTCCCAAAGGTAGAATTCGATACTAAATGCCATTGTGAGTAATATTTAAATATAAATAAATATATGTATCTATATATATATATGTATAATATATATATATATATATATATATATATATATATATATATATACATATATACATATATATATACATATATATATATATATATATATATATATATATATATATTATATATATATAATATATATATATATATATATATATATCCGATCACGCTCAGCAGCATTGTCAGACGTATAACCATTCGATCTCTCTCCTGTTTCTTGGATGGGGGCGGGGCCGACGGGAGGGGTTGAATCTGTGTGCGCATATCTATATAAATATTTAGCCGTCTATTTTGACGGGTCGCGTACACTAGTGCATGTATATTCATATACTGTACAGTACTTGAATGTGTGTCAATGTATACGTTCATAACTGCAACTTACCGAGCAGTGTGACATAGAATCTGATTTGATTATAGATCTAACTATGGTTAGAAAAAAGAATAACAGAATAAATAACTATACTGTGGAAGAGAGGTTTAGCTGGAGCTAAATTGCAAAGCTGTCATCAAATTTCCCAGAGATAAAGTTACATTCTCATGTTACGTTTATTATAACCATGTTCATTTTTCCCTTGAGAGAAATATGAAATGAAATTACATATCCTTCTATTGTTTTAATTGTGAAAAAAAAAGAATAGAAACATAATTCTACGCCTGACATTTAATAAGCAAACGCTAAAAAAATGCATGAACAACAATGGATTCACATGATATGACAGACCTACAATATTATTATTATTATTATTATTATCATTATTGTCATTACTTTCTAAGCTTAAACCCTAGTTGGAAAAGCAGGATGCTATAAGCCTAAGTGCTCCAACAGGGAAAATAGCCCAGTGAGGAGAGGATATACGGAAATGAATAAACCACAACAGAAGTAATGAACAAATAAAATATTTTAAGCACACTAACAACATCAAAATAAAATTTTCAAATATAAACTATAAAATCTTTAAAAAAACAGAGGAAGAGAAATAAGATAGAATAGTGAGCTCGAGCGTATCCTCAAACAACTGCATGATGGTAAAGTGGGTTGTGGTAACCTACTAGAAACATCCCTGACTCGCAATCTGTAGGACGGGAGTTCGATACTCGCTCAAACTCGTTACTTTCTAGTAGGTTCTACAACCTCACCATCCTTGTAAGGTAAGGATGGTGGGTTTAAAGAGCCTAAAGGTCTACCTGCTGAGTCATCAGCAGCCAATGCCTGGCCCTCCCTGTTCCTAGCTTGGGCGCTGATCATTCTTGTTTCTTGCTTATGCAATTCATGAGCGAGCTTTAAACCTTTAAATAAATTAAGAAATGACATATAACCTATAAAAAGGAAAAGGGAGAGGAAAAGTGAGAAGGAAGGAACGTTGTCAAGACATAAAATAAGAAATGAATAAATAAAATGATAGACGAGAGGAAGGGAGTGGAAAAGAGAGGCAATAAGAGTCACGAATAAAAACAGAATAAATGAAGTGGAAGGGAATCTCGGAATTTGAAGATTAATTAAAATCAATAGAGAGAGAGAGAGAGAGAGAGAGAGAGAGAGAGAGAGAGAGAGAGAGAGAGAGAGAGAGAGCATTGACGTTATGCTGATAACTGGTTTTGTCTCTCTCCCCACTCCATCT
>NC_090734.1:144873180-144885680 GCF_036898095.1 Palaemon carinicauda
AAAGGTAGTAGGTTGGCCAGGGCACCAGCCATCCGTTGAGATACTACCACTGGAGAGTTATGGGGTCTTTTGACTGGCCAGACAGTACTACATTGGATCCTTCTCTCTAGTTACGGTTCATTTTTCCTTCGCCTACACACACACTGAATAGTCTGGCTTATTCTTTACATATTCTCCTCTGTCTTCATACACCTAACAACACAGATTACCAAAAAATTCTTCTTCACTCAAGGGGTTATTGCACTGTAATTGTTCAGTGGCCACTTTCCTCTTGGTAAGGGTAGAAGAGACTCTTTAGCTATGGTAAGCAGCTCTTCTAGGAGAAGGACACTCCAAAATCAAACCAATGTTCTTTAGTCTTGGGCAGTGCCACAACCTCTGTACCATGGTCTTCCACTGTCTTGGGTTAGAGTTCTCTTGCTTGAGGGTACACTCGAGCATACTCTCCTATCTTACTTCTCTTCTTCTTGTTTTGTTAAAGTTTTTATAGTTTGTATAGGAGATATTTATTGTTGTTACTCTTCTTAAAATATTTTTTTTCCTTTCCTCACTGAGCTATTTTCCCTGTTGGAGCCCCTGGGCTTATAGCATACTGCTTTTCCAACTAGGGTTTTAGCTTAGCAAGTAATAATAATAATAATAAAGGTTTTCTTTTATGGTTAAATTGTACTCCTTTTCAGTTGAGGCATAAACTCTCTGAGCAAAAGCTTGAAGCTGAGTATATTTATTCCAGGTCAAATCTGATCTGCTACCCTTCCAAAGATGATAGGCCTCCTGCTTCTCCCAATAAGCACGTCTACAATCATCATTGAACCACGGTTTGTCCTTCACTCATTACCTTAGCACACGAGAAGGGATACACCTATCAATTATGTTGACCAGATTCTCATTCAAAAGGGACAACAGGATCTACACTACTATATAATTGTGACCAATTCAAGCACAAAAGATCATGCAAAGTCCCATTCCAGTCTGCTTGGGATTTCATATAAATATGTTATTTTCCTTAGTAAAATAAATTTTTGAATATACTTACCCGGTGATCATGTAGCTGCAGCTCTGCTGCCCGACAGAAAAAACCTAAGGGAGGGATACGCCAGCGATCACTATACAGGTGGGGGTGTACAACAACAGCGCCATCTGTCGAGTAGGTACTCCAGTACTTCTTGTCAACAAAGAACCAATTTTCTCCTCGGTCCACTGGGTCTCTATGGGGAGGAAGGGAGGGTCCTTTAATTCATGATCACCGGGTAAGTATATTCAAAAATTTATTTTACTAAGGAAAATAACATTTTTCAATATCAATCTTACCCGGTGATCATGTAGCTGATTCACACCCAGGGGGGTGGGTGGAGACCAGCATACATGTTAACATTAGAAGCTAAGTATCCCGTATTTCATTTTAGCAGTTATTCAAAATAACAGACATAAAATTAGTAAGTACCTGGTAAGGAAGTCGACTTGAACCATTACTCTGCCTTTTTAAGTACGTCTTCCTTACTGAGCCTCGCGATCCTCTTAGGATGCTGAGCGACTCCTAGGTGCTGAAGTATGAAGGGCTGCAACCCATACTAAAGGACCTCATCACAACCTCTAATCTAGGCGCTTCTCAAGAAAGAATTTGACCACCCGCCAAATCAACCAGGATGCGAAAGGCTTCTTAGCCTTCCGTACAACCCAAAAACAACAATAAAAAGCATTTCAAGAGAAAGATTAAAAAAGGTTATGGGATTATGGGAATGTAGTGGTTGAGCCCTCACCTACTACTGCACTCGCTGCTACGAATGGTCCCAGGGTGTAGCAGTTCTCGTAAAGAGACTGGACATCTTTAAGGTAAAATGATGCGAACACTGACTTGCTTCTCCAATAGGTGCATCCATTACACTCTGCAGAGAACGGTTCTGTTTGAAGGCCACTGAAGTAGCGACAGCTCTAACTTCATGTGTCCTTACCTTCAGCAAAGCATGGTCTTCCTCATTCAGATGAGAATGGGCTTCTCTACTCAAAAGTCTGATGTAATAAGAAACTGCGTTCTTCGACATCGGTAAAGAAGGTTTCTTAATAGAACACCATAAAGCTTCTGATTGTCCTCGTAATGGCTTCGTACGTCTTAAATAGTACTTAAGAGCTCTTACTGGGCAAAGTACTCTCTCTTGTTCGTTTCCAACCAAACTGGACAGACTTGGAATCTCGAACGATTTGGGCCAAGGACGAGAAGGGAGTTCGTTTTTAGCTAAAAAACCAAGCTGTAAGGAACATGTAGCCGTTTCAGATGTAAATCCTATTTTCCTGCTGAAGGCATGTATCTCACTGACTCTTTTAGCTGTTGCTAAGCAAACGAGGAAAAGAGTCTTCAAAGTGAGATCTTTAAAAGAGGCTGATTGAAGCGGTTCGAACCTTGCTGACATCAGGAACCTTAAAACCACGTCTAAGTTCCAACCTGGTGTGGCTAACCGACGCTCCTTTGAGGTCTCAAAAGACTTAAGGAGGTCCTGTAGATCTTTGTTGTTGGAAAGATCTAAGCCTCTGTGGCGGAAGACTGCTGCCAACATGCTTCTGTAACCTTTGATCGTAGGAGCTGATAGGGATCTTACCTTCCTTAGGTGTAAAAGGAAGTCAGCTATCTGCGTTACAGAGGTACTGGTTGAGGATACTGAATTCGCCTTGCACCAGCTTCGGAAGACTTCCCATTTTGACTGGTAGACCTTGAGAGTGGATGTCCTCCTTGCTCTGGCAATTGCTCTGGCTGCCTCCTTCGAAAAGCCTCTAGCTCTTGAGAGTCTTTCGATAGTCTGAAGGCAGTCAGACGAAGAGCGTGGAGGCTTGGGTGTACCTTCTTTACGTGCGGCTGACGCAGAAGGTCCACTCTTAGAGGAAGAGTCCTGGGAACGTCTACTAGCCATTGCAGTACCTCGGTGAACCATTCTCTCGCGGGCCAGAGGGGAGCAACCAACGTCAACCTTGTCCCTTCGTGAGAGGCGAACTTCTGCAGTACCTTGTTGACAATCTTGAACGGGGGGAACGCATAAAGGTCTAGATGGGACCAATCCAGAAGAAAGGCATCTACGTGAACTGCTGCTGGGTCCAGGATCGGTGAGCAATAATTCGGGAGCCTCTTGGTCATCGAGGTAGCGAACAGATCTATGGTGGGCTGACCCCACAGGGCCCATAGTCTGTTGCAAACATTCTTGTGAAGGGTCCATTCTGTAGGGATGATCTGACCCTTCCGGCTGAGGCGGTCTGCCATGACATTCATGTCGCCTTGAATGAACCTCGTTACAAGCGATATCTTTCGATCTCTTGACCAGGTGAGGAGGTCCCTTGCGATCTCGAACAACGTCCTCGAATGAGTCCCTCCTTGCTTGGAGATGTACGCCAAGGCTGTAGTGTTGTCGGAGTTCACCTCCACCACCTTGCCTAGAAGGAGGGACTTGAAGCTTCTCAAGGCCAGATGAACTGCCAGTAGCTCCTTGCAGTTGATGTGTAGTGCTCTTTGATCCGGATTCCACGTGCCCGAGCATTCCCGACCGTCCAGTGTCGCACCCCAGCCCGTGTCCGATGCGTCCGAGAAGAGAAGGTGGTCGGGGGTCTGAACAGCAAGTGGTACACCTTCCTTGAGAAGAATGCTGTTCTTCCACCAAGTCAGTGCAGACTTCATCTCTTCGGATATAGGAACTGAGACCGCTTCTAGCGTCATGTCCTTTCTCCAGTGAGCAGCTAGGTGATACTGAAGGGGTCGGAGGTGGAGTCTCCCTAACGCGATGAACTGGTCCAGCGATGAAAGCGTCCCTATTAGACTCATCCACTGTCTGACTGAACATCGGTTCCTTTTCAGCATGCTCTGGATGCATTCTTGGGCTTGACTGATTCTGGGGGCCGACGGAAAAGCCCGAAAAGCTTGACTCTGAATCTCCATACCTAGATAGACTATAGTTTGGGATGGAACGAGTTGGGACTTTTCTATATTGACCAGGAGACCCAATTCCTTGGTCAGATCCATAGTCCATTTGAGATTCTCCAGACAGCGACGACGTGACGCAGCTCTTAAAAGCCAGTCGTCCAAATAGAGGGAGGCTCTGATGTCTGCTAAATGTAGGAATTTGGCAATATTCCTCATCAGTTTGGTAAACACTAGAGGTGCCGTGCTTAGGCCAAAGCACAGGGCTTGGAACTGGTAAACCACCTTCCCAAAGACGAACCTTAGGAAAGGTTGGGAATCTGGATGGATGGGGACGTGAAAGTACGCGTCCTTTAGGTCTAACGAGACCATCCAGTCTTCCTTCCTGACCGATGCTAGCACCGACTTCGTCGTCTCCATGGTGAACGTCTGCTTGGTGACAAAGACATTTAGAGCACTGACGTCTAGCACCGGTCTCCACCCTCCTGTCTTCTTCGCTACTAAGAAGAGACGGTTGTAGAAGCCCGGGGATTGATGGTCCCGGACTATGACTACCGCTCCCTTTTGTAGCAAGAGAGACACCTCTTGCTGTAAAGCTAGCCTCTTGTCCTCCTCTCTGTACCTGGGAGAGAGGTCGATGGGAGTTGTTGCTAGAGGGGCCTTGAGCAAGAATGGAATCCTGTACCCCTCTCTGAGCAACTTCACAGACTGTGCGTCTGCAGCCCTGTTCTCCCAGGCCTGCCAGTAGTTCTTGAGCCTGGCTCCCACTGCTGTCTGGAGAAGATGGCACTCAGACTCTGCCTTTTGAGGACTTGGAACCCTTCTTCTTTTTGCCACGTTGACTATCGGCACGGGTACCTCCTCTGCTGGAGGTTCTGCCACGAAAGGGCGGAATGAACCTAGACGCTGGTGTGTCCATCCTAGGTCTAGGCACGGAAGGTAAAGCTGTGACTTTACGTGCGGATGACGCCACCAGGTCATGGGTATCTTTCTGGATCAACGAGGCGGCAATCCCCTTGATCAGCTCCTCAGGAAAGAGACACTTGGATAGCGGAGCAAACATCAGCTCTGACTTCTGGCATGGTGTGATCCCCGCCGACAAGAAGGAGCAAAGGTGATCTCGCTTCTTAAGAACTCCCGACACAAACGAAGCCGCAAGCTCGCCAGACCCATCCCGAATGGCTTTGTCCATGCATGACATGATGAGCATGGCTGAGTCCTTATCCGAAGGGGAGGTCTTTCTGCTCAACGCTCCCAAACACCAGTCCAGAAAGTTGAAGATCTCAAACGCTCGAAAAACTCCCTTTAAAAGATGATCCATATCCGAAAAGGTCCAGCAAATCTTGGAGCGTCTCATAGCCAGTCTGCGGGGAGAGTCTACCAGACTTGAGAAGTCGCCCTGGGCAGAGGCAGGAACTCCCAAGCCGAGATCTTCTCCCGTGGCATACCAGACGCTAGATTTGGAAGCAAGCTTGGTAGGTGGAAAGACGAAGGATGTCTTCCCAAGTTGCTTCTTGGCCTGCAACCACTCTCCCAGTACCCTTAAAGCTCTCTTGGATGAGCGTGCAAGTACGAGCTTCATAAAGGCAGGAGCTGATGACTGCATGCCTAAAGCGAACTCAGAGGGAGGTGAGCGTGGGGCTGCAGACATAAACTGGTCCGGATACAACTCCTTAAACAGGGCAAGGACTTTCCTAAAGTCTAAGGAGGGAGGCGTAGTCTTGGGTTCCTCTATGTCGGAGTGTTGATCGTCCAAATGCGCTTCGTCGTCATCAGAAACTCCTTCATCCGAATGCTGAGAAGGAAGCGGCAAAGGAGGAGAAGAAGGCTGAACGGCTGAATCCGGCAGCACGAGTGCATGCGTAGCTGCACTGGATCCAACATCATGCCGCTGCTGGTCAGTCTGAGAGCTGGCAACAACAAAAGCGGAGTGGTGGTGCGTGGTGGGGACTGCCGTGGGTTGCGGAGACTGCCGCATTGCGTCAAAACACGGCAGCTTGACAGCACCTTCCCACTGCTGATGCGGTAGCTCACGCATGACAACGGAGGGTGCCGCACGTCGGCTAACGTCAACATGCGTCTGGCAGGGTCGACTGTGCATCGGTGGTGGAGCTCTCACAGCCGGAGTGTGGGAGCAGGCAGCCGCAGTGTCTGCTGAGCGCACAACCGTGGCAGGTTGTAGGTTAACGGGTGCAGCGTCAACCTTCTCAGCACGATACTCCTGCATGAGGGAAGCTAGCTGAGTCTGCATAGACTGCAGCATAGACCACTTAGGGTCTACAGTGGTTGGTGCGGCAACAGACGGAGTGATTGCCTGCTGCGGTACCACTCTACCTCTCTTAGGTGTGCAGTCTTCGGAAGACTGCGGCGAGTCCGAACTGACCCAGTGGCTACACCTGGGCCGTTGGACTCGCTCGGAAGGGACCTTGCGCTTGAGAGGTCGTGAGACCTTAGTCCAACGTTTCTGACGAGAAACTTCTTCCACAGACGAGGAATGAATGGGCTCACTCGTCTGTTTGTGGGTGGGACGATCTCTGCAAGATACGTCCGCAACCACTGAGGGTACATCTGTACGCTGATCAAGGCCTGTCGAACCCTTTGGTCCTTCGACATTGCTTCTCCCCTGGGCTTGGGAGCTTGCAAGAGGTCCCGGACTGGGAGGACGACTGGCACGAACAGATGCACCCTCATGCGTAACACTGACACTGACACTTTTCACAGCACTTGCACTCACTACACTTCCCACTGCACTTTTCTCCTTCAACTCTTTGACGTCGGCCAAGAGTTGATTGCAGTCATTCGCTAATGACTCGACTCGGTCACCAAGAGCCTGAATGGCACGCATCATGTCCGCCATCGAGGGTTGATGAGAGCTAGTAGAAGGGTCGGATGTCACCACTACAGGGGAAGGAATAGGTTGTGGGGCATGGGGAGAGGAAAAATCAAGAGCGAGACGAACTCCTCCTGATCCTATCCTTCTCTAGCCTACGTGCATTCTTAAGGAATTCATTAAAATCGAATTCCGAAAGCCCAGCGCATTCCTCACATCGATCTTCCAATTGACAGGATTTACCCCTACAATTGGAACAAACGGTGTGAGGATCTATAGAGGCCTTCGGAAGACGCCTAGAACAGTCCCTAGCGCTACACTGCCTGTACTTGGGGACTTGAGTAGGGTCAGACATCTTGAATTAGTCAAAGGGGGGAATCCAAAATCTATCCAAGTCGTCAACAAATAATCCAAAATCTAATAAAAAAAGCTTGATAAGGTAATGATAATAACTCCTGTACAGCGAAAGCTAATATCTAGAGAGAATACATCACCAAAAAGCGTGAAATCAACTCCAGAAACAACAGCGTATCAAGTAGGTCTTGCCGGTGGCACGACAGAGGAAAAATTGGTTCTTTGTTGACAAGAAGTACTGGAGTACCTACTCGACAGATGGCACTGTTGTTGTACACCCCCACCTGTATAGCGATCGCTGGCGTATCCCTCCCTTAGGTTTTTTCTGTCGGGCAGCAGAGCTGCAGCTACATGATCAGCGGGTAAGATTAATATTGAAAAATGTTATTTTTATTAATAAAATAAATTTTTGAATATACTTACCCGGTGATTATATAGGCTGCAACTCTGTTGCTCGACAGAAAACTCTACGTTCAAAATACGCCAGCGATCGCTATGCAGGTAGGGGGTGTACATCAACAGCGCCATCTGTCTAGCAGGTACTCAGTACTCAATGTAAACACAGAACCAATTTTCTCCTCGGTCCACTGGGTCTCTATTGGGGAGGAAGGGAGGGTCCTTTAATATATAATCACCGGGTAAGTATATTCAAAAATTTATTTTATTAATAAAAATAACATTTTTCAATATTAAACTTAGCCGGTGATTATATAGGCTGATTCACACCCAGGGGGGTGGGTAGAGACCAGCATTACTTGTTTACATTATTATGAGCTAAGTATTTTGTATTTCATTTTAGCAGTTATTCAAAATAACAAACATAAAATAAATAAGTACCTGGTAAAGAAGTCGACTTGAACAATTACTCTGCCTTTTTAAGTACGTCTTCCTTACGGAGCCTCGCGATCCTCTTAGGATGCTGAGCGACCCCTAGGATCTGAAGTATCAAGGGTTGCAACCCATACAACAGGACCTCATCAAAACCTCTAATCCAGGCGCTTCTCAAGAAATGACTTTGACCACCCGCCAAATCAAGTAGGATAAGAAAGGCTTCTTAGCCTTCCGGACAACCCAAAAACAATAATAAAACATTTCAAGAGAAAGATTAAAAAGGTTATGGAATTAGGGAATTGTAGTGGTTGATCCCTCACCCACTACTGCACTCGTTGCTACGAATGGTCCCAGAGTGTAGCAGTTCTCGTAAAGAGACTGGACATTCTTAAGATAAAAAGACGCGAACACTGACTTGCTTTTCCAATAGGTTGCGTCGATTATACTTTGCAGAGATCTATTTTGTTTAAAGGCCACGGAAGTTGCGACAGCTCTAACTTCGTGTGTCCCTACCTTCAGCAAAGCTTGGTCTTCCTCATTCAGATGGGAATGAGCTTCTCGTATTAACAGTCTGATAAAATAGGATAAAGCATTCTTTGACATAGGCAAAGATGGTTTCTTAACTGAACACCATAAAGCTTCAGACGGGCCTCGTAAAGGTTTTTAAATAGAACTTAAGACCTCTTACAGAACATAAGACTCTTTCTAGTTCATTACCAACCATACGATAAGTTTGGAATATCGAACGATATTGGCCAAGGCCGAGAAGGCAGCTCGTGTTTGGCTAGAAAACCAAGTTGTAGAACATGTAGCCGTTTCGGATGAGAATCCGATGTTCTTGCTGAAGGCATGAATCTCACTGACTCTTTTAGCTGTGGCTAAGCATACCAGGAAAAGAGTCTTTAAGGTGAGATCTTTCAGGGAGGCTGATTGTAGCGGTTCGAACCTGTCTGACATAAGGAATCTTAGTACCACGTCTAAATTCCAACCAGGTGTAACCAAACGACGCTCCTTCCTGGTCTCAAAAGACTTAAGGAGGTCCTGTAGATCTTTATTGTTGGAAAGATCTAAGCCTCTGTGACGGAAGACTGATGCCAACATGCTTCTGTAACCCTTGATAGTGGGAGCTGAAAGAGATCGTTCTTTCCTCAGATATAAGAGGAAGTCAGCTATTTGAGTTACAGAGGTACTCGTCGAGGATACGGATACTGACTTGCACCAGTTTCGGAAGATTTCCCACTTCGATTGGTAGACTCTAAGGGTGGATGTTCTCCTTGCTCTAGCAATCGCTCTGGTTGCCTCCTTCGAAAAGCCTCTAGCTCTCGAGAGTCTTTCGATAGTCTGAAGGCAGTCAGACGAAGAGCGTGGAGGCCTTGGTGTACCTTCTTTACGCGTGGCTGACGTGTGTGTGTTTAAGAGAAAGATCCTTATCAAAGCTACAAAAAAAAAAAAAAAAAAAAAAAAAAAAATAGACATATCGATTTTTCTATAAAAAGATATCAAAATATTTTGTATATAGTCTAAACAATATTGTGACAATTTAAATATTTGGTAAAGTTGTGTGTGAAAAAAAATTTCATGTATTTATTTACCTTTTCAGCATTGTAAGTGTTTTCGCCTATATGAAATTATTTTGCAATTGAAAGTTTTTCTCATTACCTCATAAACCTTTCGTACTAATAATAATAATAATAATAATAATAATAATAATAATGATAATAATAATAATAATAATAACTAACCTCCTCTATACAATGAAAAAAAAATCTGGCAATATATGGCTATATACTGTATGTACTGTATGTATGCATGTATGTATGATATATATATATATATATATATATATATATATATATATATATATATATATATATATATATATATATTCCAGTCACGTTCACCTGCATTGGCAAACGTATAACTACTCAGGTATGGAGAGAGGGAGTTGTCGTACGCTGGTGAGAGGGTGTACCCCGAGATGTAAGGGAGATGAGTTGGAGAGGTTGAATCTGTGTGCGTGTGTGTGTGTATATCTGTCTATATATTTAGCCGTCATATTTGACAGGTTTCGTACATTTAATAATAACAGCAACAACAACAACAACAATAATGAAAATAATAACAGCAATAACAATAACAACAACAACAGAAATAATAATAATAATAATAATAATAATAATAATAATAATAATAATGATAACACTTCACCAAAGCTTGGTATCAAGCATAGTAATGTCAACCCTCCTAAAATAGCAGCAAAACTGAGCATCCGAAACTCTAACATCAGCTTGGACGAAATAAACTATGATAAGCCTCGTGTTTACGGCCCGACTCTTGATTCATAAAAGCGAATGTTTTGCATGTTTGCAGTGTTCATAGGAAATATTGCATTAATGGATCGGAATAGTTTTGAAATGAATGTTTTTAAATGTTGAGTACTGGTGTGAATATCAACATTCTTCTACAGGGTTGTAATTTCTAGGCTACGGGTTGTATTTCGGTTATGAATGGTGAAAGAGTTTTTGATGAATATTATATGAATAACTTAAGGTGCACTCAGTAGAGCGCTCATTTCTCGACCTTTTGCTCGACCTTGACTAAGACCTAAAGATTTTTTGATGAATATTATATGATTCACTAAATGGGCACTCAGTACAGCGCTTATTTCTCGACCTTTTGCTCGACCTTGACTTTGACCTTAAGAGTTTTTGATGAATATTATGTGAATCACTAAAGGGGCACTCAGTACAGCCATTATTTCTCGACCTTTTGCTTGACCTTGACTTTGACATTAAGAGTTTTTTGATGAATATTATATGAATCACTAAAGGGGCACTCAGTAGAGCGCTTATTTCTCGACCTTTTGCTTGACCTTGAGTTTGACCTTAAGAGTTTTTTGATGAATATTATATGAATAACTAAAGGGGCACTCAGTAGAGCGCTTATTACTCGACCTTTTGCCCGACCTTGACTTTTGACCTTTACATATATTAATTGGCGTGGATTTTCATACACTCAAATGCGAACCAAGTTTGAAGTCTTTATCACAACGATGTCTAAACTTATGGCTGATTACGTGAATTTAACATTTTGCTTGACCGTGACCTTGACCTTTGACCTCGACCTTCCAAATTTTAATCATTTCCAGCTTTTACATAACAGTTAATCACTGAGGTTTCCTTATTCTACGATTAAAATTGTGGCCAGGAAGCTGTTCACAAACACACACACACACACACACACACACAAACGGGCGAAAAAATAACCACCTTCCAACTTAGTTAGCGGGGGTAAAAATACAGTAATTAAGTTGCATGCATAGGACACCTGTAATAGCGTTCGTGCGATGAACAACTATGAATGAATTTTTAGTATTACCTTTCCATTTATCTCATGCATTGGTACACTACACAGGGTTGTTGTGGCCTGGTAACGTCTCTGACTGGTGATCGCCACACTGGGGTTGAGTCCCGCTCAGACTCGTTAGTTCCTTTAGTGTCTGCAAAATCACCATCCTTGTGAGCTAAGGATGGGGTGTTTGGGGGAGTCTATAGGTATACCTGCTGAGCCATCAGCAGCCACTGCCTGGCCCTCCCTGGTCCTAGCTTGGGTGAAAAGGGGGCTTGGGCACTGACATCAGTCTCTAGGGCATTGTCCTACTTGCTAGGGCAATGTTACTTTCCCTTGCCTTTGCCATTCATGAGTGACCTTTAAAAACTCTGAACACAATAACAAATAACAAATGCAGGGGTTTCTAGCCCATTGCAAGATAAAGGCTTCAGATAAGTCTCTATCTAGGTTTAGTTTTCATCACCACGCTGGCCATTGGGGATTGGTGATGATGAGGTACTTTTCATCGATCACTCATAGCAAACCAATCTCGTATGGGTGGCCCTGACTAGTACAGCTTTGCTTATCATGGCGATAAACAAACCCTTTCACCAGGTTAATGCATCCGCATACACACACATACAGGTATATACATACATACATATATATATATACTGTATATATATATATATATATATATATACAGTATATACTGTATATATATATATATATATATCAAATCTTAAATAACTCGTTCTCTCACCCCTATTCACATATACATAACACTAATTAAAAACTACTTGTCTTTGTGATAAAAAGAAGATTGGCAAATAGCTGTACTACATTTAAAAAAAAAACGAAAGGAATGTTATGTACTGAAAGAAATATAAAGAAATGTAAGGAGTGATACACTATCTCTCTCTCTCTCTCTCTCTCTCTCTCTCTCTCTCTCACTCTCTCTCTCTCTCTCTCTCTCTCTCTCTCTCTCCTGAATTTTCCTTTACAAAGCATTAAAGCAACTCTGTCTCTTTTAATGACTGACCATTGCACAATAATGTGTTGATTTCTTATTGTTCGCTAAAAGCTGCTGACGGAAACACAGTCCTGTAATGTTTTCTCGAGGATCTTAGTGTCTTGTTAAGGAGTTGAAAAAAGCATTAAAACAGAAGTATTTTTAGGCGAAACAAACTAAAATTCCTGTGTATATATATCTATCCATCTATTTATCTATCTATATCTATCTATCTATATATATAT
>NC_090734.1:144890680-144909267 GCF_036898095.1 Palaemon carinicauda
ACATGTTAAGCACACTAACAACAGCAAAGGGAAATTTTCAAATAGAAACTATAAAATCTTTAAAAACCAGAGGAAGAGAAATAAGATAGAATAGTGAGCTCGAGTGTACCTTCAAGCAAATATATGATGGTCAAATGGGATGTGGTAACCTACTAGAAACATCCTTGCCTCGCAGTCTGTTAGACGGGAGTTCGATACTCGCTCAAACTCGATACTTTCTAGTAGGATCTACAACCTCACCATCCTTGTAAGGTAAGGATGGTGGGTTTGAAGAGCCTAAAGGTCTACCTGTTGAGTCATTAACAGCCATTGCCTGGCCCTACCTGGTCCTAGGTTTGGCGCTGATCATTGTTCTGTTCCTTGCTTTTGCAATTCATGAGCGAGCTTTAAACCTTTAAATGAATTAAGAAATGACATATTCACCTATAAAAAGGAAAATGGAGAGAAAGAGGGGAAGGAAACATTGTCAAGACAGATATATAATAATTAAATAAATAAAATGATAGATGAGAGGAGGAGAGTGGAAAAGAGAGGCAATAAGAGTCACGAATAAAAACTGAATAATTGAAGTGGAAGGGAATTTCACCATTGTGAGATTGATTAAAATCAATAAAGAGAGAGAGAGGTTAAAGTTTTACCAATTCCAACACCAAACAATTAATAACAAAAGAATCTTACTGAACAATCATTATTGTTTTTTATAAAATTAAAAGAAAAAGATATAAATTTCTTTCTTACTTTCTATTCCGGTTTAATAATAAAAACAAAAACAGAGAGGAACAATGGCTTAAGTCTCTTTGAGGCTTCTCAAATAAAGATCATCCGTAAAATATGTATTGTGTCTAGTTAGTCTGGTATAGACAGACACACATGCATACATATATCCATCTCCCTTATATAATAAAGAGCAAATTATATATATATATATATATATATATATATATATATATATATATATATATATATATATATATATATATATATATATATATATATATATATATATATTTGCATATATATATATATATATATATATATATATATATATATATATATATGTATATATATACATATATATATGTATATATATATATATACATACATATATATGTATATATATATATATATATATATATATATATATATATATATATATATATATATATATATATATATATATATATGTGTGTGTGTGTGTGTGTGTGTATGTGTATCTATAAGGGTTGAATCTGTATACATTTTTAACGGGTAGCATACACTAGTGTATGTATATTCATATACAGTACTTGAATGTGTATAAATATATGCGTTCATAACTGCAACCTACCGAGCATACGACAAAGAATCTGATTCAATTATAGATCTAGATAAAGTACAAAAAAAAAATGAATAAAAAACTATACTGTACGTGAGAGGTTTAGCTAGAGCTAGAATGTGAAAACTATAATAATATTTCACAGAGTTAAGGGTACATTCTCATGTTATGTTTGTTGCGACCATGTTCATTTTTTCCTTGAGAGAGAGAGAGAGAGAGAGAGAGAGAGAGAGAGAGAGAGAGAGAGAGAGAGAGAGAGAGAGAGAAATAAATAAAATGAAATTAGATATCCTTCTATTATTCTAATAGTATAAAAAAATAATAACATATAATCCTTCACCTGAAATTCAATAACAACGGACATGAAGCAAACCCTAAAAAATGCCATGATGAACAAAAACGGATTTGCATGATATGACAGAGCCACAATATTATTATTATTATTATTATTATTATTATTATTATTATTATTATTATTATTATTATTATTAATGGTAGTAGTAGTAGTATTATCATTATTACTATTATTATTATTATCATTATTATTGGCTAATCTACAACCCTAGTAGGAAAAGCAGGATGCTGTAATCCCAAAGGCTCCATCAGGAGGAAAGGAAAGGAAATACGGAAACAAATAAACTACAACAAAAGTAATGAAATTAAAATAAAATATTTTATGAACAGTAAAACATTGAAATCAATCTTTCATATATAAACTATAAAAACATTCAAAATAAACAGGAAGAGAAATAAGATAGAATTGTGTGCTTGAGTGTACACTCAAGCCACTGTATGATGGTCAAATGGATTGTGGTAACTAACTGGAAACATCCCTGTCTCGCAATCTGTTAGACGGGAGTTCGACACTCGTTCAAATTCGATACTTTCTAGTAGGGTCTACAACGTCACCATCCTTGTAAGCTACAGATGGTGGGTTTAGAAAGCATAAAGGTCTACCTGCTGATTCATCAGCAGCCATTGCCTGGCCCTCCCTGGTCCTAGCTTGGGCGCTGATCATTCTTCTGTTCCTTGCTTATGCAATTCATGAGCGAGCGTTAAACCTTTAAATGGAGTGAGGCACTGACATTTTCGCCTGTAAAAAGGAAAAGGTAGAGAAAGAGTGGAAGGAAACGTTGACAAGACATATAAATAATAAATAAATAAAATGATAGATGAGAAGAAGGGAGTGGGGAAGAGAAGCAATAAGAGTCACGAATAAAAACAGAATAAATGAAGTGAGAAGGAATCTCAGCATTCGAAGATTAATTACATCTATATATATATATATATATATATATATATATATATATATATATATATATATATATATATATATATATATATATATATATATATAGAGAGAGAGAGAGAGAGAGAGAGAGAGAGAGAGAGAGAGAGAGAGAGAGAGAGAGAGAGAGAGAGAGAGCAATGACGTTATGCTGATAACTATTTTTGTCTCTCCCCACACCATCTACAACCAAACAGCAATCATTTACAATTTCTCCTTGAGACATGCACGTTTCCACTTGTTATATCAAGAGAGAGAGAGAGAGAGAGAGAGAGAGAGAGAGAGAGAGAGAGAGAGAGAGAGAGAGAGAGAGAGAACTAAACCCATATTCCCCTTCACTTGACCTACTTGATTAAAGATTCTTTCCTCGAAAGATAGGCAAAATTTCGCTTCTATAATGAAGTTTTTCAAAGATTCAAGTCTCTTTAAGAAGGGTGTCACTTTGGAAACAGATTACCGGAGAGTTTTGCGCATGCGCTTTGTTTTCAGTTTATAACAGATGCCCGGTGGTCTTATAGAAACAGATGCTTAGTTTTCCTATTAGAGAAGATGTCTGATCGTCCAGTTAAATTACACGGCGTGTGGTCCTATTAAAACAGATCCCTGGTTTGCCATTCGTAACAAATCCCTGTTGCCCTTTGAAACAGATGTCTGGTTAGCATTTCGTAGCATGCGCATGGTAGTACTGTTAAAACAGATGCCCGGTGGCTGGTTTTCCTGTTAGAACAGATGCCTAATAAACCTGTTAAAATAAATGCCTAGTAGTCCTACTAAAACAGATGTCTGGTTTTCCATTTGTAACAAATGCCTGTTGACCTTTGATAACAAATGCCTGGTTGATATTTCATAACATGTATAGTTTTCATTTTATGTCAGATGCCTGGTTGTCCTATTAAAACATGTGCCTGGTAGTCCTCTTAAAACAGATGCCTGGTTTTTCTTTTATAATAGATGCTTGGTTATGGTTTTCATTTTATAAGATGTGGAATGATCTTCATAACCGGGTAGTTGAACAGGCTGACATGTTTATATATGATATGTCTATTTTGGTGTTGTTACGGTTTTCAGAGTATTTTGTTGATTTTTATCTTCCTTATTTCCTTTCCTCAGTGAGCTATTTTTCCCTGTTGAAGCCCTTGGGGTTATAGCATCTTGCTTTTCCAACTACGGTTGTACCCTAGCTAATAATAATAATAATAAATATTAATGATAATAATAATAATAATAATAATAATGATAATAATAATAATAATAATACCCTTGCTGTTCTTTTATAACAAATGCCTGGTTATCTTTCCATAACATGTGTATGGTTGTCATTTTATAACATATGCCTGGTTTTCCTTTTATGTCATATATCGGTTGTACTTTTATAACAAAGGTCTAGTTATCATTTTGGAATTCGCTACACCTGCAGTGGTTGAGAGAATACTCAAAATGCACCTCATGTGTTAATTCCATATCAAAACACATTACTTGTATTCGTATGCAGATTTCCCCTATGCTTCTTTTAAATCATCTGTACCATCGACAAGCATAGTTTTTGGGATATCATTTTATGGATGACCAATCAAATATATTTGATATATAGTTTATTTTATTCATTTATTTAACTTTAATATAATATTCGTTTTCCCGATGTTAAACGGGCTTTCTGTGTTAAGAGTCTTGCTTAATTCATTGGGCTGGTTAATCTCCTTTTAATAACAACAACAATAATAATAATAATAACAATAATAATAATAATAAATGGCCAACCCCGAGTTATGATATTCAAAATATCGGTTATATATACTTCAAACAGAATTCTTATCTCTTTAACTCTCTACATACAACGAACGATATTCACAATGCATTGGCTTATAATAGGCTATTCCAAAAAAGGAATATATATATATATATATATATATATATATATATATATATATATATATATATATATATATATATATATATATATATTTACTTTCTCATTATTATAAAGAAAAGTTATAAATGAATATAAGTGTTAAATCTTAACATTAACATCAGTACTTATTTAGTAGAAACTCAATTCTCCACATTTGGGATCTTGTGCCCTTCCTTAAATCCTTCCGTCTTAAAAAATATCAACTAATCTTGTGCCATAGCCTCTGTACTATGGTCTTCCACTGTCTTGAGTTAGAGTTTTTTTGGTTAAGGGTACACTTGTGTACTCTATTCTATCTTATTTCTCTTCCTCTTCTAAAAGTTTTTATAGTTTATATTTATTTTCCAATGTTATTGCTGTTCTTGAAATTATTTATTTTTCCTTTTTTCCTTTCTTCACTGGGCTATTTTCCCTGTTGGAGCCCCCTGGCTTATAGCATCCTGTTTTTCCAACTGGGATAGTAGCTTAGGAACTGGTAATAATAATAATAATAATAATAATAATAATAATAATAATAATAATAATAATAACAACAACTGTATTTGGAAAAACTCGGTCACATTTATTTGATACGAAAAAAAATGTATATAACACTCACAGACCTACAGTAAATATTGAACATCCCCCCCCCAAAAAAATAACTTAAATAACAACAAAAACCTAATTGAGAAGAGTTTAATTCGATATGCAAATTAACAACAGAATAATTATCGAGACAGTTTAACGATCACAACTTAATTACCCATCCATTTAATGAACTACGTTTAATTCAATTCGCTAATAAATATTACGGCCTCGTTTACAAATTAATGAAAGTTCAGGAGGTAATTTCATAACTGTCATTTTATCTTTACTATTATTGTCATTACAAGCGAGGCGGCAAACCTAATTGGACGGGCATGGAAAAGAAACTCGAAGTAACGAAATCAACTATGAAAGATATGAAAGAGCGCAGACCTCCACCACGGCAACTTATTTCTCGATCTTTTGTTCTACCTTGGCCTTGATCTTTGACCTTAACATGTATTAATAGTCATGAATTTACATACACTCAAATATGAACCAAGATTGAAATCTCTGTGACAACGATGTCCAACCTTATGGCTGATTACGTGAATTGGACATTTTGCTTGACCGTGACCTTGACCTTTGACCTTGACCTTCCAAAATTTAATCATTTCCAGCTATTTACATAACAGTTAATCACTGCAAGTTTCATTATTCTGCGATTGAAATTGTGGCCAGGAAGCTGTTCACAAACAAAAAAGCACACATACACAATCAGGGTGTAAAACATAACCAACTTCCAACTTCGTTGGCGGAGGTAATAAAAAGTATAACAAGTGAGTATGAATAGTAAAATAAAATAGAACCTGGGTGATATTTGACGAAGCAAAATAATCACCGATGTGAAAAATGATAACCAGAGAATAATTGAAATAATACTGATACTGGAATGCGTAAAATGTGTTTAATTCAAACGCCATAAGGGCGAATTCCTTCACTCTACAAAAAAATTAAAAGTTGAATTATGATTTCTTCATATTTTCTAAATTAATAGATAAATAAATAATGAAATAACTGCTAGTAGTTATTTTCATTGGATTATAAGGATAATATTGAAATTACTCCGCTGTCATCAAGTAAAAATACCTAGGTTTAAAGGACGCTCAGGAATGGCAGCGGCCTGACAATACCCAATACCCTAACTATTAGGTCAATGCCTAGGGATGAAGCGCCAAAACACCCTCCTCACCCAAACAAGTACCAGGGAGGACCAGGCAATGGGTCCTGATGACTCAGCAGATAGACCTATACGCTCCCCTATACCCCCATCCTTAGCTCACAAGGATGGTGAAGTGGCAGACACTAAAGGAAACTGTTCAGCTTGAGCGGAACTCGAACCCAAGTCCGGTAAATTGTAAGACAGGAACGGTTCCAATAGGCCACCACAACTCAATTATTTGAAAAAAATATATATATATTATTCAGGTAAAAAAAAAAAAGTCCATATATTTAATTTTGCAAATTATTACAACTGAATATGGTCTAATTAAAGGTTATAATTACAAATAGATGCTGGATATTTTAAGTAGAAAAAATCTATACGTAATCATATTCCTTCCCGCCATCATAAAATACGCAAACAAAATCTATTGTCATTTTTATCCTCTTCACAAAACAAGGTTCTCCATTAAAAACATGTGACTAATTACATATAAAAGTATAAAAACTATTTATATTGACTTTTAGTATCAAATTTCGACACAAAAAGTGATCTTATTTACGACAAAATGTTATTTTTTCCGAAAATTTTACTCTTAAGAAAATTGAGGCTTTGTCTGAAAGCAATGACCCATGTCCATCACAGAGAGAGAGAGAGAGAGAGAGAGAGAGAGAGAGAGAGAGAGAGAGAGAGAGAGAGAGAGAGAGAGAGATGATATCTTGACCGACAGCCTTTCCCAATAAGTGTAATTTTTGCAAGAGAAAGGGAGGTTAACAGATCGCTTTTTTTTTTTTTTTTTGATCATTCATATATAAAAATTTCGTCTCCCGCAATATCATCATCTTTCGTAAGCAATAAGAGATTCTCTCTTCATAACACTGCGATCTCTTCCCACAAAACTATGATCCTTTTCAACTTTATTATGATCCCAGATGTAGAAGCTTGACATAAAAAGGAGAGAGAAAGAGAGAGAGAGAGAGAGAGGGAGAGAGAGACTCCGTCTCCAGGGTTTACATTTCACAACAAAATATGAAAAGCAGCAATTAAATCTGTAAAATATATTATTATCATTATTACTATTACTATCATTACTTGCTAAGCTACAACCCTAGTTGGAAAAACAGGATGCTATAAGCCCAAGGGCCCCAAAAAGGAAAATAGCCCAGTGAGGAAAGGAAACTAGGAAAAATAAAATATCCTTAAGAACAGTAACAACATTAAAATAAATATTTCCTTTATAAAGTATAAAAGCTAGCTCTTTTCTTCTTCTTCTTCTTCTGCTATTCATAGGCAAATGAGATTCATGAAGCAGAATCTCCATGAATCACGGTCGCTTCCAGATTCACGATCGCCTCGAGATTCGTGTTAAACCTCATGGTTATTCAGAGCCGACGTCGCATCGTCGTTTATTTCCGTCCTTCCCCATAAGGATTCCTTTCCATCTTCGCCGGGAGATTGAAAGGACTTGCACCCACAACGTGTGGATCATGGCATCAGACATGTCATAAACGCGCTCTCTCTCTCTCTCTCTCTCTCTCTCTCTCTCTCTCTCTCTCTCTCTCTTACGCACACACTCACACACACACACACACACACACGCATGCACGTTCCCCGTAACAGATTTAATCATGATTACAAGCAGTACACTCGTGTAAAACAAACACACGCACATATACAGTATATATATATATATATATATATATATATATATATATATATATATATATATATATATATGGTATACGTCTAAAATCATAGTAATTGTCTGACTGAAAAATTACCTGTTTACTAGATAGTCAATTCTCCCAACTTGGGATAATGTGCCCTTCTCGGTGTTAGCAAAGTCATTCAATCTCTTTGCCCATAGAAGAAAATACGTTTTTCATCATTCCTGTATTTTTCCTAAATCCTTCCGTCTTAAAAACCACTCCTTTCCGAATCAAACCCCTTTTCTTATGTTTAGTCTCAGAACAAAGGCCACTAAACTTGCAATTAAAAACTGACAGGTAAGAATAAGCAATGAAAATGATACTATTTTCTATCATATGCACATACAAAGACACATGTATTATTCCGATATTTCAAAGCAACTGCATTCAACTGGTCATTGCTTAAACGAAATGTGACCTTTCTATGGCCACATACATAGACCCAAATATAAAAAGATCTTAAGGAATTAACTTGATGCTTCCTGGAAACACAGAAACTAAAATACTATTCAATCTTAATCCTTTAAAGGAGTATCAAAATAAAATACTTTCCGAATGAGGACGAACTGTTACCCAATATGTTCCGCGCCTGTTTCCAGCTGCTATCGTTAGAAAGGGATTGAATGTGAAACACCTTGGAAGTTGATCGATCCTTTATGGAAAATTGCTGTTATATATAAATTTGTTTCAACAGAGTTCGTCCTCACTCGGGAAAGTATCATTTGACTCCTTCAAAGAAGTAAAAATGAAAAAGCCAAAGCAATTATATAAATACAAGAATAGATACTGAGTCGATGTTAAAGTGTTGAGTAAATTTTGTCTTTCCGGTCACGCTACATTCTATCTGTCCCTCGGGAGAGGGGAGAGGGAGTATTCATACACTGGTGAGATGGAAGTAAGTGTGCGTGTGTGTATATTTATTAATTATTTAGTAATAAATTGTTAACGGGTCGCGTACACTACTATTTTCATATTATGTTGGCTGCACAAAACTCCTATTTTAATAACATTTCGTTACAGAAATCCAGAACTGAATCCCCACTCAATAAATCTTGACTACTAAATTGACTTATTCCCAGAAGAAGCAAATACAGAGAATGCAGCCAAACCCGAAGCTTATCAATCAGCGTTATGAAGCCAAATGACAGTGAATGAAAAGCGTACCATCACAATCAACAATCTCCTAAGCTTCATTGTAATGAAGGACGATAAAGGGAGAACCATAATGTATGACGCATCATAACAGGGAAGGAAAGAATAATACGTTTTTCGCTCATGTGTATTGTAGGAGGCAAAGTCATATACTATGATAATTAGCCTTCAATAGAGGCCATTAGGGTTAAATATTCAGTGACAATGCTCGCTCTTCTTCTTCTTCTGCCGTTCGTTCGTTCGTTTTAGACTCCTTTGCCTTATGCTGGCAGGCCGTAAGTCATCTTCCATAATTTGTGTAACCGAGTTTCTTCATCGACCTTCTTTTTATGTTGGTTATATTCAATGCATTGAATATTAGCTTAACCCGCATTTCTAGCGTGTTCATACGTAAAGGAGGGACAGATAGGATGAAAATGCATGGGTTTAGGCAAGAGAGATGGTGCGTGAATACAGTGCTTATTGAGTAAAAGGTGAGATAATGGAAATAAAAATAAAACAACTTTTATCTAGAATGCATCGATTTAATAAAATAAAAAAATATCTTTTGAAAACCAATGTGTGTGGGTGGGTTTTAATCACGAAAACCATAGATGATACGTTGTTAAGAGCAAGGACAAGTTTTTTATGATGAAAGTAAATAGGGTGTTTATGGGACTGCGAGAATCTCTTCCATGTAAGAAAGAGCGAGTGTCTGGCTATATATAAAATATATGAATTCATATACTACTGTATATATATATATATATATATATATATATATATATATATATATATATATATATATATATATAATTTTTTTCCGGTCACCCTCAACGGCATTGCCAGACGTATAACTACTCAGTCTCTCCACTTTCCTTGGGTAGAGGGAGAGAGTAGTCATACCTTAGTAAGAGGGGTTGCTTGTGCGTGTGCGTGAATATCTATCTAAATATTTAGCCGACTTTTCTGACGGGTCGTTTACACTGGTATACACTAGTATAAGTCTGTGTATATATACAGAATATATATATATATATATATATATATATATATATATATATATATATATATATATATATATATATATATATATATATATATATACATGTGTGTGTAATTTGTATATCAGCATGTATGTGACGAAGAATACGAATACATTCATGTAACAAACATATTGAATTAACAGGACTTTCTCATACAGAAAATTAATTATATATCATCGTTTCAAGTAGCAACCAAATTACTATACATTTAAATCTAATAAAAATCTTGACAACATATGAAAGAAAATATAGAGGAAATTTCCCCAGGTGAAGCTAAAAAACTTAAAAATATCGAGTGTAGAACACTTAAGTATATCACACACTTTGTTCAACAAATGGATTTTCTACTCCAAAAAAATCAATATTATTACAAGTTAACAATTCCACCAGTTGTTTAAGACTTATAGAACTCCCAGTTTTTTACCTTTTGTTTTGTTACTAGCGTATGCAACCCGTCAAAAATTACAGATAAATATGCGTATATGCACGTACACAGATTCATCCCTTCCCACCCGTACCCTTTTCCTACCTACTTCTTATGGTACCCCCTCTTACCAGAGTATGACTACTTTCTCTCTCCCTAACAAAGGGACGTGGAGAGACCGAATAGTCACACTTTAGGCAATGCAGCTATAAGCAATTCTTACCTCTGGCAAAAAAAAAAAAAATAAGAACTGATGCCTGAACATATCTAAAATCAAAATTCCCTTTACATCTCATTTCTCTCCTCCTTCTACTATGAAGGAATTTGCAATTCTCTTTGACGGGTTTTCAAGCCGACAAAAAATATTTTCGCAGACGTTACCTAAGTTTCTTTTTTATCACAAAGATAATTATATATATCACTTCTTCCACGTGCCTTCAGAGAGCTAAAAAAATGCTTGCGTGTTCACTTTTATGATGAACACATAAAAAATAAAAAATGTAAAAAACACTAAATCATTCCTTTTCTCTCGTGATCCTTTGTAAACGTCAGAAAAAAACAAGAAAGCTTAAATTGTAAAACAGAGGTGGTTAGCTTTCTCCTAACGGAAATTTATTAATAGGTGGAAAAACCTTAAACGTTATTAAATACAAAAAGACAATAATCCGCATATCGAAAGAGGATGGATGGCCTGAACTTTATGTGATGAAAGTATGAGAAAGAAAATAAGAGAAAAACTTATATACACAGTTGAGTATCTTAATTTCTAATATATTACACCAATGGAGGAGGTTAGCGAGAGAGAGGGAGGGCGAGCGCGAGAGAGAGAGAGAGAGAGAGAGAGAGAGAGAGAGAGAGAGAGAGAGAGAGAGAGAGAGAGAGAGAGAGAGAGAGGGGGGGGGGAGCCTGCACACAATGAAAATTGAAATAAAATTGTACCGAGAAAACGCTGTATCGTGGAACTTTAAAAGTTCAAACTTGCAGCAAATGTTTTCATCCGAACAGGCTGACATGAGTTTTTTATAGCTTATTTTCGAAATATCTATTTTAACCCTTTTACTGTTCTTCTAAGGTTCTATTTAAATTGTTCATGAATTCTCTGGTAGTTTATTTATTACCTTGTTTCCTTTCCTTACTGGGCTATTTACCCCTGCTGGAACCCTTAGGGTTATAGCATCCTGCTTTTCCAACTAGGGTTGTAGCTAACCTAATAATAATAATAATAATAATAATAATAATAATAATAATAATAATAATAATAATAATAATAATAATAATTGACTACCTAAATCCATAAACTGTAATGAAACTATGAGAGAAGACGAAATTATTTGATGAAACAGATAAAATCAAATTCATATCTTTTCTTAATCAATAGTACGGAGATCTTAAAAAAGTTTCTTGTTAGGGAAATGGGAAATTGGAACTTTTGCTCTACAGTCCTATCTAAAAAAAATCAATTTATAATACAGAGACGAAGCTCATACACACGCAATATATATATATATATATATATATATATATATATATATATGTGTGTGTGTGTGTGTGTGTGTGTGTGCGTGCGTGCGTGTGTGTGTATATATAAATATGTGTGTATACGGAAATAAAACACACAGACGTGTGTATATATATATATATATATATATATATATATATATATATATATATATATATATATATATATATATATATATATATATATATATATTCATATATAGATAGAATAATGATGGGATTAACACTTAGAGACAGTCAAAGAGCAACATGGGTACGAGAAGAAACTAGAGTGGGGGGATATTCTAACAACATGTAAAATCAAGATATGAAACATGGAGAGGACATATAATGAAAATAACAGATAATAGAGGAACATTAAGAATATCAGAATGGGTCCCTTGACATTGCAAAAGAAGCAGAGGAAGGAAGAGAAAACAATAAATTGACGAGCTAAGAAAATGTGCGGGTACAGACTGGCATAGAAAGACCATAATTAGACGGTAGTGGAAGGGCCTGCCTATGACCTTTGTCCTGCAGTGAATTAGCAACGGCTGATAATGATGATGATGATGATACATATATACATAAAATATTCAGGGTAAGATAGATGTATGCATATATATTATTATTATTATTATTATTATTATTATTATTAAATGCTAAGCTACAACCCTAGTTGGAAAAGCAGGATGCTATAAGCCCAGGGGCCCCAACAGGGAAAATAGCCCAGTGAGGAAAGGAAATAAGGAAAAATAACATATTTTCAGAAAAGTAACATCAAAATAAATATTTCTTATATAAACTATAAAAACTTAACTAAACAAGAGGAAGAAAAACTAGATAGAACAGTGTGCCCGAGTGTACCCTCAGGCAAGAGAACTCTAACCCAAGACAGTGGAAGACCATGGTACAGAGGCTATGGCACTACCCAAGAATAGAGAACAATGGTTTGATTTTGGAGTGTCCTTCTCCTTGAAGAGCTGCTTACCATAGCTAAAGAGCCTCTTCTACCCTTACCAAGAGGAAATTAGCCACTGAACAATTTAAGTGCCAGGTTAGAAACGTTACCTAGTCGAAACAATTCACACTTTTTGTAAGTGACTCGGTTAACGCTAACTGTGACTTTCTACTTGGTAGTTTGGACAATTGTCATCAAGGACAGAGAGAGGAGACGAGAATGGGATTATCCATACCACCCCCATGTTCAAGAAAATTAAGTGAGGTTATATAATACTCCATGAGATGACATGAACCCAAGATGGAAAGCACTACGAGATATGTAATAGTTACACAAACGCTGAAGGAGTTTTTTAATGGTAAATTAATGTACCCAAAAATAGCCAACACTACTAAGAAACAAAATCCTTTCTGTTAATGATACGGGACCTAAAATGGCCCTCCCTTTCATAAAATTATCCATAAAAGCCATTGATAATTTTGAGACGAATCGTGTAGAAAGACAGAGAAAAATTCGTTAGGGAGTTAAAAAAATACAAGAATTATTTAAAAAAAAAACATTGGGGCAGAAAAATAACCATAACATCCGTCTGCAATCCAGATTATTATAAAAGATCAAAAAGAAAATTCATGTTTAGATGTGTATATAATCGAGATTAAAAAGTAAAAAGGAGAAAAAGATGAACATCTTTCTTGAGACAATATTCCTTGGATAGCTGGTAAAAATTTTTCTTTGGGACTCGAGAGAGAGAGAGAGAGAGAGAGAGAGAGAGAGAGAGAGAGAGAGAGAGAGAGAGAGAGAGAGAGAGAGAGAGAGAGAGAGAGGTTTGTTTGGCTAACAGAACCAGAAAAATTGATGTAGAAAGAGACTATTTTGTTTGCTAATAGAACCGCGAGAGAGAGAGAGAGAGAGAGAGAGAGAGAGAGAGAGAGAGAGAGAGAGAAAGATTTTTGGGCTAAGAAAACAAGAAAAATTACTGGAGAAAGACTAGTTTATTTGCTAACAGAACCGCAGAGAGAGAGAGAGAGAGAGAGAGAGAGAGAGGTTTGTTTGGCTAACAGAATCAGAAAAATTAATGTAGAAAGAGACTATTTTGTTTGCTAATAAAACCGCAGAGAGAGAGAGAGAGAGAGAGAGAGACAGAGAGAGAGAGAGAGAGAGAGAGAGAGAGAGAGAGAGAGAGCCTTACCTTATTGCCTTATTTTTTGTTTGGGTTCCCCCAGGTCCCTCAGTGTGAGGCACCTCGTATATCCACCAGAGAGTTGCTAATACATCTTCCGGTGTATTTTGCATCTTCCAGTCTTGGATGGTCTGGGATGCATCTTAGGTATTTATCGAGCTGATTTTTAAACACATCTACGCTCACTCCTGATATGTTTCTTAGATGAGCTGGCAGCACATTAAATAGTCGCTGCATTATCGATGCTGGTGCGTAGTGGATTAATGTCCTGTGCGCCTTTCTCAGTTTACCTGGAATGCTTTTTGGCACTATTAATCTACCTCGGCTTGCTCTTTCTGATACTTTAAGCTCCATGATGTTTTCAGCAATTCCTTCTATTTGCTTCCATGCTTGTATTATCATGTAGCGTTCTCTTCTCCTTTCTAGACTGTATAGTTTTAAAAATTGCAGTCTTTCCCAGTAGTCAAGGTCCTTAACTTCTTCTATTCTAGCAGTATAGGACCTTTGTACACTCTCTATTTGCGCAATATCCTTTTGGTAGTGTGGGTACCATATCACATTGCAGTACTCGAGTGTACTACGCACATAAGTTTTGTAAAGCATAATCATGTGTTCAGCTTTTCCTGTTTTAAAGTGTCTGAATAACATTCCCATTTTTGCTTTACATTTAGCCAACAGTGTTGCATAACATATTCCTATTTAAAATTACACCAAGGTCTTTAATTGCTTCCTTGTTTGTGATTGTCTCATTATTAGGTCCCTTGTATGCATACACCATTCCTTCTCTGTTTCCATAATTTATTGATTCGAATTTATCGGAGTTAAATACCATCCTATTTATCTCCGCCCATTCATATATTTTGTTTAGATCTCTTTGTAGTGAGTTCCTATCTTCATCACAAGTAATTTCTCTACTTATTCTTGTGTCATCGGCAAAACTTCTCACTACGGAGTTTTCAACATCACAGTCTATGTCTGAGATCATAATAACAAATAGCAGTGCAGCTAATACCGTACCTTGGGGCACACCAGATATTACCTGGGCTTCATCTGATTTCTCGTCATTTGCAACCACTATCTGTTTTCTGTTTTGCAGGAATTCTTTTACCCATTTTCCTATCTTTCCCACAATATTATGCTTTCTCATTTTTTTCTCCAATATGTTATGGTCTACCTTGTCAAAGGCTTTTGCAAAATCTAGATAGATCACATCTGTGTCTTTTTCATTTATCATATTATTGTATATGTTTTCATAGTGTGCTATCAGTTGGGTCTCTGTACTTTTTCCAGGTACGAAACCGTGTTGACCCATATTAAACAAATTATTTTTGACCAAATGGTTCATTATTTTCTTTTTTGTTACCCTCTCATACACTTTCATAATATGTGATGTTAGACTAACAGGTCTATAATTGCTTGCCTCTAGTCTTGATCCACTTTTGAAGATAGGGGTTATATAAGCTAATTTATGTTTAACATATATCTCGCTCATATCTACACTCTGTCTTAGCAGTATTGCAAGCGGCTTCGCGATAGTGTTTGCAGTTTTTTTTAACAAAATCGCTGGAACTCCATCTGGTCCGGCTGCCGATCCATTTTTTAATTTCGTTTATAGCCGTGACAATATCTGCTTCATTAATATCTATATCCGTTAGATATTCAACATTTTCTTCTCTCATTTCTGTTTCATTATTCTCATTCGCAATTCTTGGCGTGAACTCACTCTTATATTTTTCTGCTAATATGTTGCATATTTCCTTTTTTCATTCGTTAGCCGTCCTTCAATTCTTAGAGGGCCTATTTCTATTCTCCTTTTATTCATCTTTTTTGCATAGGAGTAAAGTACTTTGGGGTTTCTTTTTATATTTTGAAGTGTCCTTTCTTCTAAGTCCCTTTTTTCCTTTTCTTTCGACTGTATAATCTTTTGTTCTGCATTTTCTATCTTACATTTTATTTCCCTCATTTTCCACACATTTTTTTCTTTTGCAAGATTTTTCTTCCACTTTTTAATTTTCTGAAATAAGATCCTTCTGTCTCTTGGTATGCACGTCTTTTGTTTATTGTTTTTTTTCGGTACATATTTTTCAACAGTTTTCTCCAGTATTTTGTACAGTATATCCGTATTTACCTGTATATTATCACTTATAAATACATTTTTCCATTCTTTATTCAGTTCTTCATTTATTTCTGACCATTTTATATTCTTACTGTAAAAGTTATATTTTCCATATCCTTCCCAAAGTTTTATGCTTTTATTAATTCTGTGATCACTTGCTTTGGAATGAACTATCAATTCTATGACATTGTGGTCTGAAATTCCCGTGTTATACACAATTATTTCTTTAACATAATTCACCTCATTCACAAATACTAGATCTAGGACATTTTCCTTTCTTGTTGGAATGTGGTTTATTTGTTGCATATTATGTTCTAATAGCATATCTTGAAGCTTTTCAAATTGCCTCTTATCTTCTGCGCTACTATTACTATCTTTTTTATATATATACATACAACCACTTTCTTCTATCCGTTCTTTCCAATCCACGAAAGGAAAGTTAAAATCTCCGGATAGGAGTATATTCCAGTCTTTATGGTTTCTACATATATCATCTATTTTTTCTATTATTATATCAAACTCCTTAGTGTTTGGGGGTCTGTAAACTACAATATTCATTAGTTTTTCAAATTCAAATTCTACCGCAATCAATTCACATTCTGTGTTGCTGTATTTTTCACATACTTTTCCTTGATTTATGTCTCTTCCATATATTGCGGTTCCCCCTTGATTCCTATTTTTTCTGTCTGATCTATAAGTTTGGAAACCCTTTATCTGGTCATCACTGCCAGTCTCTTAGGAATACCATGTTTCACTTATATTTAATATATCTATTTTTTCAATTTGGGTTAGTTCTTCTAAGAACTCTATTTTCCTTTTAGAGTTACTCGTGACTAAACCCTGTGCATTCATTACTATTATGGTTTGTGTTTCATCCCCATTATTTAATATTGGTAATAATATGGATTCTCCCATGCTTCCTTCCTGTTCTGATATGATGCTCGTTTCTTCATTTCCCGGAATTCTGCCATTAAAAAATCCAACTTTTCTATTATATTTGCTCTTTCGCCTTCATATTTATTTGTGTGTGTATACCTGCAACTGTCCCCATATCTGCACCAACCCCTGGCATTATAGATGCATTCTTTGTAGTTGGGCTCTAAATGTGCAGGTTTGGGTTGAAAGGCCTCATATCTTGGGGCACTTGGTTCAAAGCGCGGTATATACACGGCCTGCTTTTTTGTTTCTTTTTTTGTTTCTTTTTTGCTTTCATTTTTCTTCTCAGTTTGCTGAGTTTTCTTACTTTCATTCATGGTTGCAGGATGCATATATCGACATTTTTTGTTGTAAATGCATCCTTTTCCTTCTTTTAGGTTTTTGCATATTTTTGGATGGAGATCTCTGCATTCGTCTCCATATCTGTCTAAATACGCACATTTACCATATATTTCATAATCATGGCATATCTTTGGATGCTTGTAGTAGCATCTTTCGCCAAATCTGCAATTCCCTCTTTTCAGCATATTGCAGACTATATCCTTCTTTTCTATTTTTTCTTGTTCTTGCTCTTCCCTAAAATTATGTAGGTCCGGGTAGAGTCTCTTGGGTCTATTATTTGTTTCCATCTGGTAATTTATTTCTTCATAAGTATGTTGTTGGATGGCATCATAGGTTATATCAATGATTCTTCTGCATCCTTACACATATCCTGTTCATTGTTCTCTTCTTCTTCTTTTTCTTCTTCTTCTTCTTCTGTTTCTTCTTCTTCCTCTTCTTTATCTTCAACTATTTGCAGATTTAGTCTCGACTTAATTATATTTTCTATCCAGACTAAGCATGTTGAGCAGAATACCTTTGTGTCTTTATTTTTTATTTTTTGCTGTATTTCAGCACATGTGGGGTGTGTTGGGACATGACAGGCATCACATTTTCTAATCAATTGTTGAGGATTATTAATGGAATACCATATCTTACATGTATTACACCATTTTGGCATTCTTTTTCCCATTGCATCAATCAGCATATTCACCATATTGGACTTCTTATTGTTCTTTGATGGAATGTGTTGATTGATGTCAGACTTTCTTTATAAGTCTCTTTAACACTTGGATTTTCTTTGGAATTTCTTCTATATTTTGCTGATGTTTTCCGCAGATTTGCTCCAGTTTATTGGATCATATTGTTTCAATATGTCTGCGAATATTTTTCCGTCACATTGGTTGACGTTACTAGTGACCTCTGTTATCAGACGGTCGAGCTCCTGTTTCGCCAACTTATGGAATTTATTTTTGCTGAGTCCAGCGATGTCTCTCCAAGCCTTGCCCGTGTTGTACATATCCATCTTG
>NC_090734.1:144909767-144929767 GCF_036898095.1 Palaemon carinicauda
ATCTATTATTTTAATAGTATAGAAAATAATAACATATAATCCTACACCTGAACTTTAATAACAACGGACATGAAGATGCAAACCCTACAAAATGGCATGATGAACAAAAACGGATTTACATGATATGACAGAGCCACAATATCATTATTATTATTATTATTATTATTATTGGTAGTAGTAGTAGTACTATCATTATTATTATTATTATCATTATTATTATTATTATTACTGGCTAATCTACAACCCTAGTAGGAAAAGCAGTATGCTGTAATCCTAAAGGCTACATCATGGAAAATAGCCCAGTGAGGAAAGGAAATACGGAAACAAATAAACTACAACAGAAGTAATGAACAGTTAAAATTAAATATTTTAATAACAGTAAATCGTTGAAATCAATCTTTCATATATAAAACCATAAAAACATTCAAAATAAACAGGAAGAGAAATAAGATAGAATTGTGTGCTTGAGTGTACCCTCAAGCCACTGTATGATGGTCAAATGGATTGTGCTAACCAACAGGAAACATCCCTGCCTCGCAGTCTGTTAGACGCGAGTTCGACACTCGCTCAAGCTCGATACTTTCTAATATGGTCCACAACCTCACCATCCTTGTGAGCTACAGATGGCGGGTTTAGAAAGCATAAATGGTCTACCTGCTGATTCATCAGCAGCCATTGCCTGGGCCCTCCCTGGTCCTAGCTTGGGCGCTGATCATTCTTCTGTTCCTTGCTTATGCAATTCATGAGCGAGCTTTAAACCTTTAAATGGAGTAAGGCACTGACATTTTCGTCTGTAAAAAGGAAAAGGTAGAGAAAGAGTGGAAGGAAACGTTGACAAGACATATAAATAATAAATAAATAAAATGATAATGAGAAGAAGGGAGTGGGGAAGAGAAGCAATAAGAGTCACGAATAAAAACATAATAAATGAAGTGAAAGGGAATCTCAGCATTCAAAGATTAATTACATCTATATATATATATATATATATATATATATATATATATATATATATATATAGAGAGAGAGAGAGAGAGAGAGAGAGAGAGAGAGAGGAGAGGGAGAGAGAGAGAGAGAGAGAGAGCAATGACGTTATGCTGATAACTATTTTTGTCTCTCTCCCCACACCATCTACAACCAAACAGCAATCATTTACAAATTCTCCTTGAGACGTGTACGTTTCTACTTTTTATATCAGAAGAGAGAGAGAGATTAACAACAGAATCATTATAGAGACAGTTTAACGATCACAACTTAATTACCCATCCATTTAATGAACTACGTTTAATTCAATTTGCTAATAAATATTACGGCCTCGTTTACAAATTAATGAAAGTTCTAGGAGGTAATTTCATAACTGTCATTTTATCTTTACTATTATTGTCATTACAAGCGAGGCGGCAAACCTAATTGGACGGGCATGGAAAAGAAACTCGAAGTAACGAAATCAACTATGAAAGAGCGCAGACTTCCGCCGCAAAACTTATTTCTCGACCTTTTGTTCGACCTTGACCTTGACCTTTGACCTTAACATGTATCAATAGTCATGGATTTTCACACAATCCAATATGAACCAAGTTTGAAATGTCTGTGACAACGATGTCCAAACTTATGGCTGATTACGTGATTTGGACATTTTGCTTGACCGTGACCTTGACCTTTGACCTTGACCTTCCAAAATTTAATCATTTCCAGCTATTTACATAACAGTTAATCACTGCAAGTTTCATTATTCTGCGATTGAAATTGTGGCCAGGAAGCTGTTCACAATCAAAAAAGCACACATACACAATCAGGGTGTAAAACATAACCAACTTCCAACTTCGTTGGCGGAGGTAATAAAAAGTATAACAAGTGAGTATGAATAGTAAAATAAAATAGAACCTGGGTGATATTTGACGAAGCAAAATAATCACCGATGTGAAAAATGATAACCAGAGAATAATTGAAATAATACTGATACTGGAATGCGTAAAATGTGTTTAATTCAAACGCCATAAGGGCGAATTCCTTCACTCTACAGAAAAATTAAAAGTTGAATTATGATTTCTTCATATTTTCTAAATTAATAGATAAATAAATAATGAAATAACTGCTAGTAGTTATTTTCATTGGATTATAAGGATAATATTGAAATTACTCCGCTGTCATCAAGTAAAAATACCTAGGTTTAAAGGACGCTCAGGAATGGCAGCGGCCTGACAATACCCTAGCTATTAGGTCAATGCCTAGGGAGGAAGCGCCAAAACACCCTCCTCACCCAAACAAGTAACAGGGAGGACCAGGCAATGGGTCCTGATGACTCAGCAGATAGACCTATACGCTCCCCTATACCCCCATCCTTAGCTCACAAGGATGGTGAAGTGGCAGACACTAAAGGAAACTGTCCAGCTTGAGCGGAACTCGAACCCAAGTCCGATAAATTGTAAGACAGGAACGGTTCCAATAGGCCACCACAACTCAATTATTTGAAAAAAATATATATATTATTCAGGTAAAAAAAACCGTCCATATATTTAATTTTGCAAATTATTACAACTGAATATGGTCTAATTAAAGGTTACAGTTACAAATAGATGCTGGATATTTTAAGTAGAAAAAAATCTATACGTAATCATATTCCTTCCCGCCATCATAAAATACGCAAACAAAATCTATTGTCATTTTTATCCTCTTCACAAAACAAGGTTCTCCATTAAAAACATGTGACTAATTACATATAAAAGTATAAAAACTATTTATATTGACTTTTAGTATCACATTTCGACACAAAAAGTGATCTTATTTACGACAAAATGTTATTTTTCCCGAAAATTTGATTCTTAAGAAAATTGATGCTTTGTCTGAAAACAATGACCCATGTCCATAAGAGAGAGAGAGAGAGAGAGAGAGAGAGAGAGAGAGAGAGAGAGAGAGAGAGAGAGAGAGAGAGAGAGAGGGAGAGAGAGAGAGAGAGAGGATATCTTAACCGGCAGCCTTTTCCAATAAGTATAATTTTTTGTAAGAGAAAAGGAGGTTAACAGGTGGTTTTTTTTTATCATTCATATATAAAAATTTCGTCTCCCGCAATATCATCATCTTTCGTAAGCAATAAGAGATTCTCTCTTCATAACACTGCGATCTCTTCCCACAAAACTACGATCCTTTTCAACTTTATTATCATCCCAGCTGTAGAAGCTTGACATAAAAATGAGAGAGAGAGAGAGAGAGAGAGAGAGAGAGAGAGAGAGAGAGAGAGAGAGAGAGAGAGAGAGAGAGAGATTTTGGAAAGATTCTTAGTCTCTAGGGTTTTATATATATATATATATACATATATATATATATATATATATATATATATATATATATATATATATATATATATATATATATATATATAAAGTATATATATATATATATATATATATATATATATATATATATATATATATATATATATATATATATATGCACATATATACGTGCATATATATAATGTATATATATAAATATATGCATATATATACACACACACACACACACACACACATATATATATATATATATATATATATATATATATATATATATATATATATATATATATATATATATATATATATATTATATATATATATATATATATATATATATATATATATATATATATATATATATATATATATATATATATATATATATATATATATATATATATATACTATCATCATCATCATCATCATATCCTCCACGGCTATGGGCGCGAAGGGCTTCTGTTAGATTTCGCCAGACATCTATCTTGTTCTTTTAAATCAATTCTTCTGAATTCATTATCTCCTACTTCTAATTTTATAGTCCTCAGCCATGTAGGTCTGGGTCTTCCAATTCTTCTAGTGCCTTGTGGAGCCCAGTTGTATGTATGTACGTATGTATGTATGTATGTATGTATAATTATATATATATATGTATATATACACACATATACATAAATATATATATATATATGAATATATATATATATATATATATATATATATATATATATATATATATATATATATATATATATATATATATATATATATATATATATGTATGTATGTATATATACATATATATATACATTATACATATATATATATATACATATTGGAAAGACTTAATCTCCAGGGTTTACATTTCAGAACAAAATTGAAAAGCACCCGATAAATCTGCAAAATATAGCTTCTTATTATTCTTCTTTTCTCATTGTTCTTCTTCTTCTTCAAGAACTCAACATTATCTACAAGAATCTACAATTTTGACTAAGTCCAACGGAAAAGCTAACATCAACATATGTTAGCATACAACCTGAATCTTCAATCAACATCCTAGGAAACCCAAGGACTGGCGTTCAACAATTGCAAGACATATCCAGGAAGAACTACATTCAACAAGAAACTAGAACGAGACATCGCTAACAAAACATCAAGAGAGAGAGAGAGAGAGAGAGAGAGAGGATGTGTCGACTTCATATATAAGCTAAGTACAGATATTTTGTATTCATTCCAGTTTGGGCAGTGAAGTGTAGTTATCACAAGTCGTTAGTCGATTATTACTGAGGTGAGTGAATTCCTAAACTTTGTTATAAGAAACTCCGAATTCTCATTTAGAATTTTTCTTTCTTTGTGCTAATTCCTTTTTCTTTCAAAAACTCTTGGGGAAATGTTTTGGGATTAGTAACACTGTTGGGGGAATTTTATTATACATATGCGTTTACGCAGTGGGCGTCTGTACTCATATAGATATTTTGATAGAATTGAAAGGGGTCAAAGAGATAGAAAAAAAAAAAAATACAGCAGTCATGGCTCCTCCTGTCAGTCCTACCCCTGGACCTAGTGGTGTAGGCCAGGCTAATCCTCCTCCAATTGTGACGCTTGTAAATGCCAGGTCAGCAATCCTTCCTTTTCAAGGTCGGGTCAACGGGTTCATGCCACAAAATGTGGAGTCATGGATTTCATCCGTTGATGCCCATTTAAATGCCAAACAAATCGTAAATCCTTTTGTACAATTACAAGAAGCTAAAAGTTTTATAGATTTTTCTAAGGGGGATGCGAGTGCGTATTTAAGAGGTGTTTCATTTCAAGAAGCAGTTACTTGGGATGATTTCAAAGTTAGGTTACGCGCGATCTATGGGGGTGAGGAAGCCTTGGATGTAGTGTTAACGTTACGAAATACACTTAATCAAGCCACTATGAATCGGCTTAATGTTATTGAGAGAGCAGCTCTCATAGCTGATAGGCTTAACGAATATCAGGACATTTTAGGTAATTCCACTTGGGTTACTAACGATAACATCTCCGTGAAAGATTTTTTACGATTAATGTATTTAACTTGCATGACACTTATGTTGCCTGAAGCTTTAGTGCGGTGCTTTGATAAGAAGTTAATGCCTGCAAGTACGGAATTGGATGTCTATAAACAGATAAGAAACACATGTCCAAGTGTCCAGATCTCGATCCCGTGTTAACTCAAGTTTTTGCTAAGAATGAAACAAAACCACAAACAGTGAACGTAATTAACAGTCCAGTAGCAGGAGTGACGTGTTACAACTGCAAACGTCAAGGTCACATAAGCGCAGACTGTAGAACGAAATTTTGCTCAGTTCACAACACAGCATCGCATTCTTATAGTCAATGTTACGCGCGTAAGACACAACAATATCCTAGAAATACACAGTCAATTCCACAGTCAGTTCCATATGGAAATAAAAAGAAAAATCCTCATTTTAACAATAAGAAGAAACAACAAAATGTCAATGCAGTTCAGAGTCCGAAACAAACAAACACTTCTTCAAATATCGCTGAGCCTGGGCCGTCAAACCAGACCTCGCAAGGTCAGTCTAATTTTCAGAATGTGCAGAGCAAAGCAAATACCACATAGTTAACTCTAGAGGGGAAGAGAGTGATGTTGGGTCAAGGTCATTCATGTCAACATCAATAGTATTGAATAATCAATTTAATGTTTTATCAGATAATTGTGAGACAATAGATTTTCCTATGAAACACACGGCCGAATTAAGTAAAACAGTGCATGCTCCCGTAGATTTGCAACGAATTCATACAATAATAAGCCAAAATGAGTTACGGCCAACCTTATATGCTGTAAATTTAGAACACAAATCCTTTACGTTATTTTTTGACTCTGGTAGTCCACGTAATATTATGGATTTGAAGACGCATCATTTGTTGTTTTCGAACTTTCCGATTGAAAAATCAGGAATTAGACTTTCAGGTATAGGAAATAATGAATTAAACGTCATAGGCATAACTCATATTCAGTTCAGAGTCGGTAATCGCACGTTTGCCGATACATTTGTTGTTGTAAAAAACATTAATATGTATCCAGCTGTAATTATAGGATACCCATCTATGGGAAATCAGAACATTATCTTAGCTCCTGCCAAGCACGGCGTGTATATCAAAGGGAAATTCTATAAGTCTTCTAATACCTTAAAGTCAGTTTTGGATAAAAAGGAGACGACAAATGTAACCGTAACGTACGTTGAAGAACCAATAACTTGTCTCATTAATAAAGAAATAATATACGCGACCCAGCAGAATTCTCGTTCACCCGTAATATCATCTTGCACGCAATCTATCGAACCAAACATACCTTCGAATTTAATAGTGCAAATAAAGAAAACACTACCGGGATCTGAAATATTAATCCTTTCCGATACTTTGAAAACCAACGGATTGTCTGTCACACAAGCTATTTATACAGTAGGCTCACATCAGCAATGTAATATCGAAGTCTGTAATCATTTAAATAACACTTTAGTAATTCACAAAAATCAACATATCTTGGATGTAGAAGTTTATAAACATCGTATTCTTACCGTTGCTGAAATCAATCACTCTCAATCAGTTGCGGATGAATCCCTTTTGCGATCTATTAAAAATAAAATCAGTAAGGACATTCAAGACGAAGAAATTCAGCAGAAAATGTTTGAACTTTTAACTAAATATCAAGATGTCTTTTCCGCTACGGATGGATTCTTAGGAAAAACAGATGTGATCGAGCATCAAATAAGGTTAAAGGACAAGCAGAAAATTATATATGTACCCTCGTACAGACTCCCTATGAAATTCCAGAATGAAATAAATGATGAAGTAGGTAAAATGTTAGAGGAAGGAGTCATTAGAAAATCAAACAGCCCTTATAATTTTCCTTTAATAGTTGTACCGAAAAAAGATCGAACATGGCGTATCTGCGTCAACTTTCGTCGTCTAAACGAAGAAACGATCCCTGATCGATTCCCAGTGCCATGTACTGACGATATTTTGTCTTTGTTAGGTCAGAATAAATATTTTACCAGTTTGGACTTACTTAAAGGCTTTCACCAGATATCATTAGAAGAAGATAGTATCCCATACACAGCCTTCAGCACAGCCAGGGGACATTATGAATTTTTGCGGATGCCTTTTGGTTTACGTTGTGCTCCTATAACATTTACAAGAATGATTAACATAGTGTTTGGAGACTTGTTAGGGGATATATTGCATGCCTATATGGATGATCTTGTAATCTTTTCCAACACCTTAGAAGAACATTTACGTAAGTTAGAACTAGTACTACAGAGATTAAGACAACATAACTTAAGGGTAAAGATTAGTAAGTGTGAATTTTTCAAAACAGAATTGATATATTTGGGTTTCATGGTGTCAAGCCAAGGTCTTAAAGTAGTCCATGATAAGGTGTCGGCTATACGTAATTTTCCCATACCTACTAATGTCAAGGGAATACAGCAATTTCTGGGTTGTAGTGGATATTACAGGCGTTTTATACGCAACTATTCAATAATAGCCGCTCCTTTAACTGATCTTACGAAGAAGGGCGTAGATTTCATATGGTCTGAGCAACATCAACAGGCGTTTAATACTTTGAAAGATGAACTGTGTAGTTCTCCTATCTTAAAATTTCCTGATTTCGGTAAGGAATTCTTCATTGCAACAGACGCCTCAGACTTAGGAGTAGGAGGGGTATTGCTTCAGCAATATGATAAACAGTTTTTCCCGATAGCTTTCTATTCTCGAAAATTGAGAACTTCCGAAAGTAAGTATGCAGTAATAGACAAGGAAGGACTAGCTATTGTTAATTCGCTAGTGCATTTTAAGTTCATAATTTACGGTTATCCCGTTAAGGTTCTTACTGACCATAAACCACTAACAGAGTTCTTTAAAGGCATCAACCACAGCCCTAAACGAACTCGGTGGCATTTGATCATTCAAGATTTTGGCGCAAGAATCGGGTATTTACCTGGGAAAGCAAATATCATTGCGGATGCATTATCACGCAACCCCGTGTCATCTTGTACGGAGCCTTTAGCTGAATTAATAGATATATCAACATCCATGCCTATTGTAAAAACAATATCTGAACAAGAAGATTTAGGCTGGAGTGCTGAATTGTTACAGACTGAGCAAAGAAAAGATCAGAAAATAGAAACAATTATAAATGCTTTGAAAGGCAATCATAAAGAAAAGGAATATATAAAGTATAAGCAGCAGAATTATATAATCAAAGATAATATTCTGTGTAGGACTGTGACAAGGAAAACCCGCAATACACCACATGTAACTAACGACCAATCTCACTTATTTCCACTGTCCTGAATTGGTTGCATTCAAATCCATTACATGGACACCCTGGGTTCTCATTAATGTCACAGAAAGCCAAATCATTGTTTTATTGGCATACAATGCTTACAGATATAAAAAGACACATAGCTAATTGTCGCACATGTCAGGAAAACAAAGGGCATACGAAAACACCTGTCAGCCTAGGAGCTTATCCTGTGCCCAATCAACCCTTTGAAAGAATACATTTAGATTTGTTAACAGGATTTTACGAGTCAGACAGAGGAAATAAGCACCTCTTAGTAATTATAGATGCTTTAACTCGATATACAGAACTAATAGCGCTTAAAACTAAAACTGCGATTGAATGCGCTAGGAAGTTTTACGAGTGTTACATTTATAAACATGGAATTCCACACATGATAATCTCAGACTCGGGTGGTGAATCTAATAATCACTTTCTTACCTCATTGTGTGAATTCCTCAACATAAAGAAGATTAATACCATGATATATCACCCAGAGCCGAATGGGCTAGTGGAAAGAGCAAATAGGAAGATATTAAATATATTGAGGGTAACACTAGGGGGATCAGACCCCAACTGGGATATTGCAATACCGGCGGCACTGAGTACTCTGAATCATTCATATCATATATCAATTAAAATGTCACCGCATGAAGCATTGTATGGTACCCCAGTTAGAACACCTCTCCATGTATTAACGCCTACAACTAATCTATCAAATCCTTTAAAAGAATGTATAAATGCAAGTATAAGTCGATATGATATCCTTCGAAAGAATTTAGAAGAATCACAAATCATAATGAAAAGGAATCATGATAAAATAGCGAATCCAACTAAAACATATACCGTGGGTGATAACATCTATATTCAAGTCAATGTCAGAAAAGGGCTCAACTATAAATTAACACCTAAGTTTGAAGGCCCATTTAACATTTTGGAAACATTAACGGCCAATAGGTTTAGAATTCAAAACGTAGCCCAACCCACGGATGAGAGAATAGTACCATTGGCTCACATAAGAAATTAAAAAGAAAAGAGAGGAAAAGAAGTGAGGGAAAATTCTGTTCTGTTTTATGTGATTAAAAGTTTTCTTTTTAATACAGGAGTAATTACATATATTTTTTCTCGTTACAGGTTTCCAAGATGAATTTTGTGTTGTTGGGAGTGATATTGTTCGCTCAGACATTTTTCTCGTATGGGATGAGTTCTAAGACTAAAAATATATATTTTAAATATGGCAATATAGTTGAAAGACAAGAAGACATTTTTATTACGTCAACTAACGTAATTGTAGAAGTGAATATGCAAGCAATTTTTCTTCAAGAGAATGATGTCATTAGCTTAAGAACCGCCATTTTAAGGTTTTCTGCATCATTGGATGAGTTGCATAGAAGACATTTTCATTTGACTACTAAGAGTTTGCTTGGATCAACATTAAAAGTTGCAGAGATGCTATCTGATGACTTGAAAAATAAGACTGGCGAGACAGGATCTTTGGCTTATGACCTTTTGATGTGGACTGAAGGACACGAACATAAAGAAAGACGGAATCCGTTCATTTATGCTGCATTAAGCATCTTTGGGTCTGTTGCAAGTTTAGGTTTAGGAATTTCCAATCGTCTTAAAATTAGTAATCAAAATAAGAAAATTGAGTTCTTGACTCATAAAGATGAATTGATTATGTCAGAACTAAGGGATCAGTTAGCTTCAATCAATAAAATTATGGATTTATTAAATGAACATTCAGATAATATCGTTCAAATTATGGAAGTACAGGATTTGTTGGCAACATTAACGTATTATGATTCAAAGATAGATCACATACATAACAGAATTGCACATTTCATTGAGAAATCCAAGGATTATGTAGAAGCTATCACGTTAGCAACTAAAGGTGTATTGTCGCCCCATTTGTTGCCTATACGTTACTTAAAATTAGTTCTGAAGAACGGAAGGGATAAACTAGGCTATGTTCCTTTGTTAGACGAACATAGGTTAGAATTTTATTACAGCCTAATTACAGTAAACGTAGATAATAACAAGATTAGGATTACAATTCCCTTTGATTCTTCTGATGCCTGGCAATCTTACAGGATATCACCATTTCCGACTTTCATGACGAATCACTCAAATCCAGTAATATCCAGTTTGACAGGACACGTATTGATTTCCCCAGACAAGGAAACATATACGGTCATTAAAGACTTAAATCAATTAACTCACTGTTCAGACACAATGGATAGAAAAATATGTACAGCTGACTCATTTGAATTCCGTAAAAACTTAATGGATTCATGCGAGTTAGGTATAGTGCTAGACGGTGCTCTCTCCCATACAAGTGAAAATTGTCTGGATAAGCTTTATCCCTTTGACAATAAAGAGTTCAATTGCAGACTGAATAATGGCTCGTGGATACGATACGACAAGGACGGCTTCAATGTATCATGCCCTGACGGATCCACATCCTTTACACATACCTTCGTCGCAGCAGATGGTTGTGTCGGGACTTCCCCGAATTCCATGGTGACTGGTCTACGGACAATCATCAGAGAACGAGCCTACTTCGCGAACTTCACGTGGACCTCTACAATGCCAGCACTTCCTCTCCCATACAACGGACATGTGGCAAAGCGGTTGATGAAACTTACCGAAAAGGACCACCTGTCACCGACTTATAAAGAAATTCTTCACCCCATACTACTGGCTGCTTTGTGTTTCACGGTGGTGATATTTATCGCCGTGAACATCCTTGTTTGGCGTAGGTTACGGCACAGCAAGCAGCTAAAAAGGAATGAGTTGCATAGCCCCGACAATACCCCCTATTTAATCCAGTTCAAAGCTGTTTGAGTGGCCACCTCATTCGCTAAGGGAGTAATTTGTCGGGAAGATGTTTGTATGGAAAGCTGATTAGTACGCTAGTAATATGTAATTAAAGAAATTCTCTACATTTGCATTGTTAAAAATACATTTAAAACAACATTTAAAAAATAAATAAAATAAAAAAGGATATAAATCATTTTTTCTCTCGGCATCTAATAAAAATATATAAGCCGGAATGTTAAAAAAGAAAAGAGAGAAAAAAAAAAATAATAAAATATATAACAGAATCTATGGGCATCTAATAAATTATATCAGCCCTATATAAAAATATATATATATATATATATATATATATATATATATATATATATATATATATATATATATATATATATATATATATATATATATATGTACGAAACCATGGTACGTGTACGTACCAGGAATTCGTGTTTGTGCACTAAAAATTGAGTATTTTGTTTCTGACAAAGGTAACAATTATTCTTTATCAAGTTACCGAATCATATGTAAGTCAGAATTTATTTTGTTTTTTGGTACCATGTAATCATTTGCTAGCAATGTACCATATATATGATCTTAGTTTTATCATGCATTTTTCTTTTTGCTTTGGTAATATCTTTTTGTATTGTGGAGGATTTATTTTTTGTTTTATTTTATTTTTGGTTTTGCCAAATCCTGTGTGAGAGAGAGAGAGAGAGAGAGAGAGAGAGAGAGAGAGAGAGAGAGAGAGAGAGAGAGAGAGATAGATTGTGTTAGCGAGCGAAAGTAGTTAGGTTAACGATCGTTTGTGGTGAGAAAGACTGTTGGTTTAAATGAGATTGTTTGTTTACATTTTTTAGTTAGGTTACGACAGTGGTGAATGTTTCGGAGCGAATGTTTTTTTGAGTGACTGCGTCCTGAGTCAGTTGTGTGAACGCTGGAATTATTATTTTTCTTTACCAGCGAGGAAGTGTTTTTTGATTTTCAAAGTAAGTACAGTTTTGTTTATCTTTGCTTGTCGTGATTGTGAATGATAGGAACAATTTATTATTTATCTTTGACTATTAGTCAGGTTCCAAATCTCATAAAAGTGATTTTTTAATTGGGGGTGGTAGTTTTCCTGCCAAAATTATGAAAATTCATATCTAGGGGTATTTTGATATGATAAATCCATTGCAGCATGGTGCCAAAGCGAGAAATGACCGGAAATGGATCAAAATGGCATCTGTTTCAAGATGGCTGCCATTTCGTGTAATATCTGTATAGATAAACATATTTTGTCAGTTTGACTGAACAAAGTGATCTACACTTAATATGTATACCTCAGTGAGTTCATTTTTAATGATTTAATTGAATGAACACATTCTTGTTGCCTTAAATCCAAGATGGCCGCCAAAACAGAGGGTTTAGACTATCTCTGTAATTTACGGAATTGTCTCCATTGATTGCAATTTTTCACAAATGATATGGAAACATCAGTACTGATTTTGAACAATGTTACACAGATTGCAGCATCACAATTAGTAGTTTTTAATAACATATAGTTATATGTAATGAATATATTTTATTGTAACTGGTACTACTTCACATGGGATACGATATTATGTTGAACTAGGTATCAAAAAGTAGTCTAGCTGCGGGCGGCTAATGCAGGTGCAACTGATGATAAACTTAAACAAAAGTGCACACAGGCTCAAAAGTTAAAACTTAATTCACTTTTAACATAAAACATTTGCTAATTTTTTAAACTGTCCACAACTGCTAAAACAAACTAGACAAAATTATTTATGCATGGCTGGTCTTCTTTGGATCTCTTATGACAAAGGATTGTACATTGATACGTGTGAGGAGCGGTTGTACTGGATCTTCAGCTTTTGATGTGGTGTTTATGTCATCATAGATATCAAGATGAGACTTATTTAAAAACTCTAAGAATTGAGGCATCAATATTCTCCAAGCAGCCTGCCATGTTATCTTATGCGTTCTCAGACCGGCTTTGTAATCACGGCCATGGAGTATCTTATCTACATCCCCTTCAGTTAGAATGCCTGCCTCGACCCACAACTGTGGAAGTTCTGAATCAGCAATATGATCCCCTATCGTTCCCATGTATATATTAGAAGAGTGGAGTCCTCCTAAACGGAAATGCACATTACTGTCTCCTCGAGTCCATATGGTCTCCTGTGCTGGGGCATAAATAGCCTGATCTGCAACAAACCACACATGGTCATCACCAACTTTATCTGCAATGACCTTAGCTCGCTCTATACATGTGTTAATGGTATCATGGTCGTCTGCCTTGGCATTAAGAAGTGGCATCAGTCCAACAATGGTAGCAGGGCGCTTGTCACTCTTATGTAGTTCCTTGTTGAACTCTGTCCAGTTTGAGGTTTTTTTCTTGTGTATGTCTATTGCTGATCTAACCACATTAAATACTAAGTCTTTGGCTTTGGCTTCTCTGAATGATCTATTCCCGCTGTTCATGGTTTCCATATCAAATAGACTGTTAACGTCGCTTTCTGATAGATGGAAGGGTGGTTCCTTTACAACAGTTTTGTTAAGCTCAATCACCTTATGCACCACATCAGGTACATCAATTGTGTATTTAGAAAAAGCTATGTCGGAGATAGATTGTTCATGAGTTGGGCCTGGTTGGAAACTGACCTGCTGAGTGCCATGATAACCAGCATTGTGTCCTGCAATTGCAGATTCTTTTAGACAGTCAATATTGTCCGTACCAAATTGTATGGGTCGCCCTAGTACCAAATTGAGCGGAGGAACTGCACCAGTCTCCGGATCTATATTCTTGAGAGATATCTCGGATAATGCGGTGTCAGCTTGCAGACACTGTTTGTATGAAATAGTCTGTCCTGCATTGTGGAGGAGATTGACAAGTTGTTTATTCCTCCCTGAGATCTGGTGAGCTGCTAGACCGAGTGAATACTGTTTTGGGGGAATGATTTTGCCATTACTGACTCCGTAAGTCAAGTCCTGACAAATATCTAAAATCCCTTTTCTTAGCTTGTCAGCATTTTTCTGCTCAACTTCTCGGGTATCATCTCCATCATCTACATCCAGTATTTCTGAGCCACCATACATTATGGCCATGAATACATACAGACCTTCAGGTACTGATGCATATGCATTCTCCTCTGTAAGTTCGGCTTTCTTATTTGGAGTATGCTGTAGTATCAAATTCCTTAAATATAGTGCAACATGAACCATCTGGACCATTTCATTTTCATTATATGCAGGTAGTTTCAAAGCATGTTCATCAATAGAACCAGTGTTCAAAATTTCACAGACATCTACCTGGGATAACGAAGAAGAGATAAGGAGATCATCTTCAAGTTCTGTACCTTGGCGAGGAATAATAGTTATATCAGGCAAGAGTTTTGTAAGTTTGTACTTAAAGAATGCACGTCTTGATTCATAATAATAAGGTACCACCAAAGACTGTTCATTACATAGGTCTTGAAATCGACTCCAGCATTCAGATACTAAAACTGCTTGACCCCGACACGTGCGCCATTGAATTTCCAGTTTCAGTTGATTGAATATAGCGTTATGAGAAGCTTGGCTTATGCTACTTTCCTCACTGCATACTGTTACACGAGCTCGATTACGTAAACATAGTGAGTGATAAAGGACATCACCAGCTATAGCATCCCGAGCAGATTCCAATCTTGCCATAAGTTCAAAATCACCCATAGCAATGTTTTGTAACTTTTCGTGCATACTGAATGTTCTGGCACATGACAGCTCACCACTTTCTACCCCAGAACAACATAACACACAGTGAGTGCCCTTTATGTAAGTTTTGGCCTGACTTCTAAGGAATACTCTTCCAGAATTATCCAAACCACCCATGTCCATATCAGTAGCGTCTGCATTATCAGAAAAACGGTCGAGTTTAAGTTTGCTCATGAAATTAGACCTACATTCACGGAGCCATACTAGCTTGGGATGATCAGTTTCCTGAAAGATATCATCTAGTATAGCCAACGCCGCTGTTATGCAGGCTGGCCTCTCTACCTTGTTTTTCCAGAGTTCACATTGTGATTTTATGTCTTGAATATTTGTAACATCAGAAACAGGCTTATTTTTCCTAAACTTTGTCTTTGGGTCCTTCTTATCATTTTGACAAACAAAGCACTTCTGCTCATAATCAAACCGTGCTGGGCGCTTGGCCGATGACGCCATATCCCTAGTTATTATACTTCTACGATGCAGTTATTTCACAACCTATTGCTGAAATGAGAACATATTATTACCCCAAACTATCTATACTAATATAATTTATATGAAAACATCATAAACGTTGTCCTGTAAAATGAATAATCAGTTTGATTTTGTGAATATTTAAACAAAAAATGTAGAAATTCAAAAAATAAAGGGCAATGTTAACGTATACATTTTAGTGGCCATCTTGAATTTAAGACTACACAAATTCATAAAATCAATAAAATTACTTGAAATAGACTCGTTTAGTCCCAAACAGTAAAAACAGATAATTTTGTTCAATGAAATGGACAAAATATTGTTATCTTCGCAGAAATGGTACGAAATGGCGGCCATCTTTAAATGGACGCCATTTTGAGCCATTTCTGTTCATTTTTCGCTTTGGCACCATGTTGCAATGGATTTGTCATGTCAAAATCTCCCAAGATAGAAAATTTCATAATTTTGGCAGAAAAACTACCACCCCAATGGAATTTTTAGTTTTGGACCCTGACTATATAGTGCGATAGTTCAGTTAGCTAGAAGTGTTCGTAAGTGTTTTTCTTTTTTATTTTGGCAGGCCGTGATTCCTCCGTTGGGAGAGAGTTCCTCGAGTGTTTACTTGATTGTTGACCACTTGGCCTGTAAAAGAACTTGATACGATTGCTCAGATTTATTTTGTTGACGACCTGGACTACGATTATGATTATGATTTGATTGCTCTTAACGATTTTATTGATATTGATGCCATAATGACCCCGCCCGTATGAAGGAATTTCCGTCTGGACCACTGATGAATAAGATTGTGATGATGATGATAATGATGACTATGATTAATTAACCCCGATATAGGAAGTGAGTGTGGTAGTTGGACTCGGGGTACTACCGTTTGCCAATAAGTTGTGGCAGTGGGCTGTGAAGGTCTCTGGGGCCTTGTATGGACAAAGGTGTCCACACACCTATATTATATGTTAAAAGTGTTTTTGTTTGTTGGTTTTTTTTAGTTTTAAGTTTTTGTTAGTTATTTTGAGATTTTGACTGCAGTTTATTTTAGTATTAAGTGATTATTATGGTTATAAGTGTGGTTGCTGGTGTTTTTCGTTAAATATTCTAGAATATAAGGAAATATAGTTTTAAGGTTATGTTTAGTTTTTTTTACATTATATATATATATATATATATATATATATACATATTGGAAAGACTTAATCTCCAGGGTTTACATTTCAGAACAGAATTGAAAAGCACCCGATAAATCTGCAAAATATAGCTTCTTATTCTTCTTTTCTCATTGTTTTTCTTCTTCTTCTTCTTCTGCTATTCATGGGCTAATGAGATTCACGAAGCAGAATCTCCATGAATCACGGCCGCTTCCAGATTCACGATCACCTCGAGATTGGTGTTAACCTCATGGTTATTCAAAGCTGACGTCGCATCGTCCTGAACCTTCCTCAGTTTATTTTCGTCCTTCCTTATAAGGATTCCTTTCCATCTTCGCCAGGAGATTGAAAGGACTCGCACCCACAACGTGTGGATCATGGATCAGACACGTCATGAACTCTCTCTCTCTCTCGCTCTCTCTCACATACAAACACTCGCAAGTCCCCGGTTACAGTTAGGAATAATCACTCTTTCTTTAATTAAGAATACCAGCAGTATAAAAATTCATATAAAATAAATACGCACATATACAGTATGTAATTTGCATAAAGATATACATCTAAAATTACATAAAGATATACATCTATATATATGTATATATAAACATATATATATATATATATATATACACACACACACACACATATATATATATATATACATATATATATATATATATATATATATTGTGTTTATACAATACTAGCATTCGCAACCACTCAAAAATGATAGCTAAATATTTAGATAGATATGCACGCACATGTGTGTATATATATATATATATATATATATACTTGCTCCTTATTATATAGCAGAGATATAAAAAAAAATTAGTATAAGGGTAAAATCTTAACATTAGCGTCAATATTTATTCAGTAAATAATCAATTCTCCCCATTCGGGACATTGTGCCCTTCTCGGGTGTCAGCGAAGAAAATGTTTACCTTTTTCACCTTTCTAGTCTCTTTTCTTAAATTGTTCCGTCTTAAACACCTTTCCCAATCGAACCCTTTTTCGTAAGTTTAGTCTCAGATGAAAGGACGCTAAACTTTGAATGGAAAGCTGACAGTTACAAATAAGGATTAAAAGAGTTGCGGTTTTATACCATCTACACATACAAGAACACATATTATTCCAATATATAAAAGCAACAGCAATTAAACTCGCCATCGCTTAGACAAAATGTGCCCTTTCTATGACCATAGATATATACACATTTATAAAAAAAAAAAAAAGATTATTAAGGCATTATACCATACAAAAAATCTTGAGGGCTTAACTTGATTCTTCCTAAAAAAGACTCCAAACTCCAATTCAAAACACAAAATTTACTCAATTCCCTATCTATTCTATTCATAAACTGCTTTAGCTTTTTCATTCTTACTCTTCTTTAAATGAATATCAAAATAAAATACTTTCCCGAATGAGAACGAACTCTGATGAAACCAATTCATCTATAACAGCAATTTTCCATAAAGGATCGATCAACTTCCAAGATGTTTCACATTAAATCCCTTTCTAACGATAGCAGCTGGAAACAAGCGCGGAACATTGGGTGACTGTTGAGAGAGAGAGAGAGAGAGAGAGAGAGAGAGAGAGAGAGAGATGGTTAGAAGCTCTTCTTTTACATAACTTCAAAAACATATTGTCAATCAATCAATCAATCAATCAATCGAGAGAGAGAGAGAGAGAAGAGAGAGAGAGAGAGAGAGATGGTTAAAAGCTCTTCTTTTACATAACTTCAAAAACATATTGTCAATCAATCAATCAATCAAAAGAGAGAGAGAGAGAGAGAGAGAGAGAGAGAGAGAGAAAGAGAGAGAGATGGTTAGAAGCTCTTCTTTTACATAACTTCAAAAACATTGTCAATCTGAGAGAGAGAGAGAGAGAGAGAGAGAGAGAGAGAGAGAGAGAGAGTTAGCAACTCTTCTTTCACATACTTTCCAAAACATACTGGCAATAGAGAGAGAGAGAGAGAGAGAGAGAGAGAGAGAGAGATGTTAGTTTTTCTTTTACATAATTTCAAAAACATATTGACAATCAAGAGAGAGAGAGAGAGAGAGAGAGAGAGAGAGAGAGATGGTTAGAAGCTCTTCTTTTACATAACTTCGAAAACATATTGATAATCAAAGAGAGAGAGAGAGAGAGAGAGAGAGAGAGAGAGAGAGAGAGTTAGCAACTCTTCTTTCACATACTTTAAAAAACATACTGGCAATAGAGAGAGCGAGAGAGAGAGAGAGAGACAGAGAGAGAGAGAGAGAGAGAGAGAGAGAGAGAGAGAGAGAGAGATGGTTACAAACTTCTCTTTCACATACCTTTCAAAACAGATTGGTTATCAAGAGAGAGAAAGACAGATGGAAAGAGAGAATTTTCTTCCTCGCATTGCACCAAACAGAAACCAAAATCCGGACTGTGACCTCTCCTTCCACACACTACAAGACGTCAAAACAAAATTAGACTTCGGAAATAAAGTTGATTGCTGAGAAAGGTGTTCAAGATTTGTAACAACATTAGTTTTGACAATTGAAAGACGAATTTGGTGGATTCCAGCATTTGCCAGTTGTCATGAATTTTCTTCCAGTGGCTGGAGTAGCGAAGTCAGTGACCCTTGGTGAATTGTGTATAATTCCTCGTGATAAATTAATATGCATCTCTCTCTCTCTCTCTCTCTCTCTCTCTCTCTCTCTCTCTCCTCCTTATTGACGTGAACTTTCTCTGACTGAATAAATGAGTTTATCCAAATAATTAAATATAAAAATATCTTTAAATAACTACTTTCTCCTAAAAATTAAACTAATGCAAATATTTTCAACTATAAATTAATCAAAATATAGGAACTACAGGTTTTCCCAATCATACTGTATTTATCTACACCAAAATGCATCACACAATTAAACTCTATTAAGTTTATCTGTAGTATTTTATAAAAGAAGATTTCGCTTTTCAAAATAGTTCAAATTGTTTTCAAAAGAATATTACATTAATCATAAACATTTCTATAACGTACTTTCAGCCTATGAAACATTTAAGAAAATAAACGCTAGATTGGGAATAAGTACTTCCTTTGGGTAAAATCTGTTTAAGGTAAACAAATTCATTTTCTAAACAGATGAGTAAACATAAATAATTTACTGTAGTTATTTTTATAGTTTATTTTTCAATGGATAATAAAGA
>NC_090734.1:144934363-144944363 GCF_036898095.1 Palaemon carinicauda
CCCAACATTAATCATAAACAGGACTGATACCACAAAAAAAGCAATAGCTAATCCATCTTGCAAGACTTCAATTACAATTCAGAGAGGGAGCAAATCACTTTCCTTCGAATCCAAGGCCTTTCCTTTGCGTGGAAAAGTGTTTCAGTGAAAAACATTGGTTAAATGGCCCGTTGTCCCCTCTAGCCAAATTGGATTTGTAACGACGTCCGGCTCGTTTTGAGCCGATTGGTCCTTCAGATGCAATTAGTAGAGTCCTTTAAACTCTGGTTATTGAAGGCAATGAGAACAAGAATTGGTTTGAATCGGTACGAAGCTCTTCGTCAGCTGCAATCACCATGTAAATGACCAACTGGCGTGAGAGAGAGAGAGAGAGAGAGAGAGAGAGAGAGAGACGAGAGAGAGAGAGAGAGAGAGAGAGAGAGAGAGAAATGAATGTTGTTTTTTTTTTTTTTTTTTTTTTTTTTTTGTTAAGGAAGTCTCATCTTACCGACGGCCGTATAATCATCCAAGCTGGTTGCCAATCAAGATTACAGCACTTCTCAACGCTCAAAGAGATTAAAGCTGGAAAACACAGCATCCAAACAAACGGAGAGACAACGGTACCAAGAAACGGTTTAAGGCTTAACTTGCTTTTAGCTCAGAGAAGTTCAGTCTTGCAATGGCAGAGCTGCAAGACTATTCTCAACATGTTAGGTAATGGAATATTTTTATTTTTGCTTTTTTGGATGGCAGAGGCAAGGGACAATGACAATGCCCTGGAGACTGCCATATATACATATGATCAGCGCCCAAGCCCCCTCTCCACCAAGCTAGGAACAGGGAGATCCAGGCAATGGCTGCTGATGACTCATCAGGTAGACGTATAGGCTCCCCAAAAATCCCCTATTTTTAGCTCACAAGGATGGTGAGGGTTGCTGACACTTCAAGGAACTATCGAGGCAGGGACGTTTCAAGTAGATTACTACTACTCTATGCCGATAGCAATATTCTTCTCTTGCAAAATTAATGATTTTACTACGTTTAACTGTCACTGTATCATAAAGCTTTTGACACCATCATTGAAGAGACATCGATTTTAATGGAGCTTTTTTCATGAAGACATTTAGGAGGCCCACCATTTACGGAAGGCATTATGAGCAAGAGCCCGTACTAACATAAACCAAGTTAATATATAATCAAATTAACGAGGCTTGCTGTCGATAAAAAGTGTCATATAACGTGAACGCATTCGTGCTGTAGATTTTGTTCACTCAAAACGGCTTTCAGAGTCCATCAGCCATTGCTCACATTGGCATATTGAAGCAAATATTACATTTACGAACATTTAATATAGATTATAAATAAATGGCGTTAAATTAAATGCATAACATCTCCCCTATATAATAAAGAGCAAGTGTCTGGGTTATATATATAAATATATCACCATCATCATCATCATCAGCCATTACTAGTCCAATGCAGAGCAAAGGCCTCAGACATGCACATCCTCTCCTTTCTTTCCGGTCACCCAAGCCGACATCGACAGACGTATAATTACTCAGTCTCTCCACGTCCCTCGGGATGTGGGAGAGGGAATATTCATACCCTGGTGAGCGGGGTTGTAGTTAAAAAAGGGGGAAGAGGGTGGGTAAGGTTAAATCTGTGTGTGCATATTTATCTAAATACATAGGCGTCATTTTTGTCGGATCGCGCACACTAATTACGATATAACTATACACAATTACATTTTAAAATAAAGAATCGCTGTTGCTAATCAAGTCAGGCCTATCCCTACACGGGCTCTTGCTGGCAAAAACGACCAGTAATCGTAAGAATTGTTGTTTTATAAAAAAAAAATCGAGTAATATTTATCGAGAAAATACTTAAATACATAGACTGTTTAATTAGCATCATAATAATCAATTTAGTGTAAAATAGATACCTTTACAAAAAACAGTTTCGGTGATGAAAAATTATATATAACTTTTTAACTAATTTTAACTTTTTAACAAATAAATTTTAGAGTTGTGGTGGCTTATGTGGTAACGTCCCTGATTGGTAACCGCCAGACTGGGGTTCGAGTCCCGCTCAAACTCAACCATCCTTGCGAGCTAAGCATGAGGGGGGGGGGGGGGTGTTTGGGGGAGCCTATTGGTCTACCTGCTGAGTCATCAACAGCCATTGCCTGGTCCTCTCTCGTCCAAGCTTGGGTGGAGAGGGGGCATGGCCGCTGATCATATGCATATACGGTCAGCCTCTAGGGCATTATCCCACTTGCTAGGACTATGTCACTGTCCCTTGCCTCTGCCATTCATGGGCGACCTTTAAACCCAAAAGAAAAAAAAAATACATCGAATGGAAAATTAGGCACAACTTACAAATACTATAAGATTAAAAAATACCTTCCTCATTCTAAAAAAATAATTTAAATTAAAATGAACAAATTTAAATAATAATAAAAATATGAAAACAAATGTATAAAATATATCAATAATTATCACTATAAAATTCACAAATACCTTCCTCATTCAAAAAAAATTAAATTAAAATGAAACAAATTAATATAAAAATAAAAATATAAAAATTAAAACAAATGTATAAAATATATTAATAATTATAAAGCATAAAAAGGAAAGTAGAACTCTGCTCCCATTACCGCATTTCCTGCCGGTGTACCGGTTTCAAATTACCCCCTCCAAATCTTACCCCCCGGTAATTTGAAACCGGATTCAAACTACCGGGGGGTAACTTGATACCGGTTTCAAGCTACCCCCGGGGGTAATTTGAAACCAGTTTCATGCTACCCCCTTGGTTTCAAATTACCCCCCTCGTTTTTGCACAGGAACTCATCATTTATGAATATTAATAAATTGCTTTTGATCAGGGCAACACAATCATTAGGTAATATGTATATACATGTACTGTTTCACCTATTGGTATCGTTTATTAATATCCAGCCTTTATCCGTCTTATGTTTATATCTTAGCTAATAAATGTCGGATATTCCATTATCAGTCATGGGCGCATATTTGACCGAGACAGGAAGACGAGGTGAAATTTGATTTTGACGGTTATTTTTTCCATTATTTGAAATATTTCATAATTATATTGCAAGCAAATATTATATAAGGTATAATCAACATATTGATCATAAGTATATATGTATACACACACACACACACACACATATATATATATATATATATATATATATATATATACTGTATATATATATATATATATATATATATATATATATATATATATATATATATATATATATATATATATATATACTGTATATATATATATATATATATATATATATATATATATATATATATATATATATACATATATATATATATATATATATATATATATATATATATATATATATATATATATATATATATATATATATAATACATGTATATGTATTTGTATGTATGTTGTAAATACTATATCATTCATGATATCTGTAAATAATTGACACTTTTAATAAAGCAAGATTGTAAGCAATTATAACAGTTTTAATAAAACAAGATACAGTACATGCTGTTTGCTTCTACTGTACTTACATTGGTTGATTGTATACGAAAACACCTGGACTACGGAGAAGTCGTTACACTTTATAGCCCTCTATGGATGACATTGAACACAGCTTGTGTTAATCTCACAACTGTTGTTACTGATTTTATCCTAAACGCAGGCAGCTGTGTGTTATCCTGGGCTAAATCAAATCCCATTTAAACCATCTTCCAGAATAGTAAGTGATGGATTCGTGTATGGATTTTTTTTTCTCTGTTGTTGATCTCGAAATGGAAAATTATTGAAAAACGGTGTCATAAAATGTTTAAGAATTTTACCTGAAATGTATCATAAAGAAAAAAAAGACCTCGCCAAATAGTCACCTGTACATTTCCATGCGGTTTATATAACACTTCTGCCCCTTTGTCATAGCTCCATTCTTTCTTATCACTCATTTCATCAAATGACAAAACAACAATACCTAGTAATCGAGACTTCATACCATCTTGAATGTCCTCTGGTTTAAAATGAATCGAGCTTACAGTAGCTTACACCACGTTAATTCTGTCTGCACGACGACATGCATGTTGGTAATTTATATTTGAGCTTTTATTTTTTACGTGCATAGCATCCAAATACTACGAAGTTACTATGCATTATCACTGACAGAATAAATGAATAAACAAAAAGATATACGGACACAAGGAGTTCTATTGTTATATTGCAACTATGGGTATGGTCAAACCATTTTAAGAGCAAACTCGGAGCCCAATAGCGGCATTGCCAGTTTTCTTGGGTCATTTTTAAAACACGCCTGGCTTAGCCGCTTTAATCTATGGGCGAGCCAAGAATAGGAGAAAAGGGTCAACTAATAAGTCATTCACCCGGATTTGAACGGTCTAAGAATATAATCCTTTAATTTGATACTCTCCATAAATTGTTTCCTTCGTTCTTTTTGTTTGCAACCACGTGGTGACAAGTTGAAACTCTTAAATATAACAAATAGCAGAATCGTTATAAAACCATTATCATACTAACAGAAATAATCTTAAATTTGATATCAAATGAATTTATTTCTCAATTCTGATTGATTATTAAAAGACAGGATTCTTTACAAAGGATTTAATTAACTATGTTTAATATGGTGTATTTACGTAGGTGATTGTATTGTTTTAGAATTTATTTAATTATTCGACAAAATTAATTTCTTTACAACAAAGGTTAGTGCTATCACAAAAGATTCAATAAATTAGTTCATTCAGACCATTTTCATGTCTTCCTTTATAATGTTATCAGTATGCTTAATACCCTTGACCCAATTTACCTTGCAAATCTGAAACAAAGTCGTTTTTTATAAGTTGGCTTCATCTGTACCACGTTTTATTGTTTGGTCAATTCCAAATTTAACAATTTCATTATCATTTTCCCATTTTTTTCTTAATATTTAATTTAGTAAATATTTTTTTCCATGTAATGCTAAAAAAGGGTTCATTATGATGGTTTTGATTTCAAATATTTTTACGGGTAATATCTATCTTTTTTTACTTAATAATTGTTTTGTATTAAGTTAGATGCGTCATAGTTTGTGTTTAATTGAAAGATAAGGCCAGTTAATGTATTGCCTTATTTATTATAGAAATACATATACCGTACATTCATTCGCTTGATATTTCTGTGCAAAACTGAATGTTTGTCATGATTTCTACTGTGTTTTTTTGGAAGCAAAAATCTATTGATGGTATTATAACTGTTCATTTGGAAGAGCATGCCAGGTAATATACGGTGCTTCACTAATTATAGAAAAAGATATACCGTTTAATATAGAAAAGGATATACCATACATTATAGAAAAAGATATACCGTACATTATCCTCAACAATCACACGAACAGAAATAAAATAAAATTTTACCTCGCCTTTATCACAAAACCTTGAATTACAGTCTGTGACTTTTAACGTGTCATAAAATTCACTAATACACAATTTTTGGTCTTAAATACCAGATTAAACTACTTTTCCTACTGCTGCGAAGCCCACAATAAAGGCATGATACATATTTGCGATGTCACATGATTTATTTATCATTCTGATGAGGGGGGTAACTTGAAAACAGAGGGGTAGCTTGAAACCTAGGAGGATTAATACTTATTTTTCCTCCAAGCTTGAAACCGGTTTCAAACTAACCCCCCCCCCCCCCCGGTAATCTGAAACCGGTTTCAAGTTACCGGGGGGTAATTTGAAACGGGGGGTAACTTGAATCCTAGGAGGATTATTTTTCCTCCAAGCTTGAATCCTTTACACCGGTACTTCGCCAATAGACTTAAGGGTACTCAAGGTCTCAACGCAACCACCAGATACTACTGAGGGGCGACCCCAAATGGCGATCGTAATCTCTCTCTCAGAGAGAGAGAGAGAGAGAGAGAGAGAGAGAGAGAGAGAGAGAGAGAGAATATATGATCAAAATTGTTAAGTCCCTTGATGAGATAAACATCATCACCTGAAGACATTCTCTCTCTCTCTCTCTCTCTCTCTCTCTCTCTCTCTCTCTCTCTCTCTCTCTCTCTCTCTCTCTCAAAGAGCAATTATGAGTCTTCATGGATGAACCAGGTGATGATGTTTATCTCATCAAGGGACTTAACAATTTTGATCATATATTCTCTCTCTCTCTCTCTCTCTCTCTCTCTCTCTCTCTCTCTCTCTCTCTCTCTCTCTCTCTCTCTCTCCGGCGTCAATGACCTTAGATGTCAGGATGCCTGAAAACTTTAAATTAATCAATCAATCTCTCTCTCTCTCTCTCTCTCTCTCTCTCTCTCTCTCTCTCTCTCTCTCTCTCCGGCGTCAATGACCTTAGATGTCAGGATGCCTGAAAACTTTAAATTAATCAATCAATGTCTCTCTCTCTCTCTCTCTCTCTCTCTCTCTCTCTCTCTCTCTCTCTCTCTCTCTCTCTCTTTGACTAGCCAACTTAATATTATTCACAGCTGTTGTTAACAGAAAGAAGGAAGAGTGGTTTTCTATAGAGAAAGAGAGTGCGTGAAAAAATACTACTCAAATAGAGTCAACAAACTTTCACTCTCGTCACCGTTCTACTGAAGGAATATTTTCTAATTTACTGTCAACTTTCCTTATCAACTTCTCTACAAAGGAAAAATAAATATAACAAAACCGGAACCTTTAACCAATTAACAGAAAAAAACAGATATATAGATAATAACTGATTAATTGTAGAATACTTTAAAGGGTTTGAAAGGTCGCTCATGAATGGCAGAGGCAAGGGACAGTGACATTGCCCTAACAAGTAAGACAATGCCCTAGAGACTGACCATATATACGTATGATCAGCGCCCAAGCTCCCTCTCCACCCAAGCTAGGACCAAGGAGGGCCAGGCAATGGCTGCTGATAACTCAGCAGATAGACCAATAGCCTCCCCTAAATCCCCCATAGCTCACAAGAATAGTGAGGTTGCAGCAACCAAAGAAACTAAAGAGTTTGAGCGGGACTCGAACCCTAGCCTGGCAATCACCAGTCAAGGATGTTACTACATCGGCCACCACAACCCTGGTTAAAAGGGATAAGAAATCAAAGCCTTTCTAATCAAAGAGGGATTAAGAAGTCTGATGATACCAATAAATAACGTAAAATTTGTTAAAAACTTCGAAAACGAGTTTTGAAATGGAAGCAAAATCTGACATAAATTGAGATCACTATTTGCCAACCTCAAATTGAGGTCATAGAAGCAAAAATACAAAGGGTAAAATGTTTCTAAAATATATATATAAATTACAAAAAGTTTTCCAAAAATGCAAAAAGCCAAGTTTAAAAAATACAAAATGCAAAAAAAAATGGAAAATGTTTTTTAGAAAAGGTAGACTAGAAAATATTCTAAAAATGTTGTAGAAAAAAAAAATCCAGTAAATACTAAATACCAAGTTTTCAAGAAAAGTGCAGGCTCCAAAAATAAACCTTGTAAATATTTTGCCAAAATACATAAGGCAAGGCAAAAAACTACAACCTGCTCAAAAAGTAAAGCAACATTACAAAAAAAAAAAAAAAAAAAAAAAACATTTAAAAACAAAATGCAAAAAAGTTTTCAAGAAAAGTGTACAAAAAACCTTGCAAATATTTTTCCAAAATACAAAAGGCAACAGTTGGCAAAAAACTTGCAACCTGATAAAAAAAAAAAAATATGGTAACATTACAAAAAAATCCAGTAAATACAGAATGCAGACTCAAAAAAAATCTTACAAATATTTTGCCAAAATACAAAAGGCAACAGATAGCAAAAAACTACAACCAGCTCAAAAAATAAAGCAACATTACAATAGATGCAAAATGCAAAAAGTCTTCAATTTTCAAGAAAAGTGGAGACTCCAAAATAAAAAACCTTCCAATTATTTGCCAAAATACAAAAGGCAACAGATGGCAGAAAACTACAACCAGCTCAAAAAATAAAGCAATATTACAATAAATGCAAAGTGCAAAAAGTTTTCAATTTTCAAGAAAAGTGAAGACTCAAAAAAATCCTTCCAAATATTTTGTCAAAAAACAAAAGGCAACAGTTGGCAAAAAAAAAGAAAAGAAAAACATCCTGCATAAAAATGAATCAACATTACATTACACTGAAAGGCTCCAGCAGAGTTGACCCTCGGTCCTCGCCCAAATTTTCCCTTTGCATAATAACAACGTCCCGTGAAAAACGTCTGCTGTCACGCTAATAAATCGGCCGACATTTAAAGTGACAGGGTTTTAAGACCTGACCTCCCTCGGCCGAAAACCCGTTGACTTAAACCTCAAATAAATTAAAATGGCGAGTCCAAGCGAGAAATAAATTGGCGAGGCATTTATAGAAAGTTATTCCATTTTGAAACCTTTGGGTTTTAAGTATTTAAATGGGTAGAAATTAATCGAGAGGGATTATATAGAATATTACATGTTGAAATAGAATAAGAAGAATTACAAAATCGTATCATGAACCAAATACTTCACAAATAATAAAATTTTAGAAGATGGCCATTGTTGAAAACAATGTTTAAGTCTTTTTATTCTTTCGATCTTATTGCCGTTCACTAGAGTCAACATTAAGTATAATGTGTATGTATTTCTCGAGCCGGTTGTACCGAACGTGTTTCATACACGCTCATACAATGTGATGCTATTGATCTTTTATCTCTACCTCTCTACCGCACTTTTAATAGAATAACCTGTTTAAGCTCGTCATCGCATGTTTTATATTGTTTGAAGTGTTTTGACATTCTTGCTCTCAAATGCTTGTATATAAACTCGTTATCTATTGAATAAACATCTTTTTGAATCACCTCACCTCTCTGTTATCAAGTAAAACCCATCTCGCACACGGTCTACGGTTTTTACACGGAACAATCTTGAACGTTCCATTGAGAGGAATTTGATTGATCTTTTATACATACATACAACAACAACAACACTAAACAACAAATGCACCCGTTTCTAGTGCACTGCAGAACAAAGGCCTCTGACATGGAAATTCATGTCTGGGGTTTGGCCAGTTTCATCACCACGCTGGCAAGTCTGGATTGGCGATGGAAGGAAACTTTTGTATGATAACTCACAGCAAACCAACCTAGTATGGGTGACCTTGACAAATACATTTTTGCTGATCGTGGCGAAACACAAACCTTTTCACCACGTTTAAGTAACCCCACACAGAAAGGGATATACAGTATATATATATATATATATATATATATATATATATATATATATATATATATATATATATATATATATATATATATAATTATGTATAATAATACATGTCTTTAGCTCAGTTTTTGTTGAAATATTTCTTAAAGTATAGTAAATCATTATTTCTTTCGCTAAACCTAAACTGGTAAATCTGGCCTTCAATTACTTTTATTACTAATTACTAGGACATAGACTATATATCAAATCCAATGAATATCATAACATAAAAAAATATACCGTTAGAGAGAAATGAATGTCAATTTATTACACAATTCTTATATATATATATATATATATATATATATATATATATATATATATATATATATATATATATGTATATATATATATATATATATATATATATATATATATATATATATATATATATATATATATATATATATATATGTATATATATATATATACATATACATATATGCAAACACACACACACACACACACATATATATATATATATATATATATATATATATATATATATATATATATATATATATATATATATATATACTACTGGGTTAACATTAAGACATAAAAACAGCCACATGGATACAAAGTTAACTAAAATAGAGGATATTCTAATATGGGCAGGACACATAATGAAAATGACAAATAATAGATTGACATTCAGAATAACAGAATGGGTCCCCAGAGATTGCAAAACGAGCAGGGGAAGGAAGAGAAGGCGATGGATTGACGAAATAAGACAATTTGCCGGTATAGACTGGCATAGAAAGACCAT
>NC_090734.1:144946863-144949363 GCF_036898095.1 Palaemon carinicauda
ATTCGCAGGCTTGTGATATTTAATTCTTTGATTGATTTACCATGATTCATTTGAAACAAGTTTATGCTCGCTATTTAAAGCAAGCTTATGCATTCTCGAATTAATAATGCAATAATTGTCAAAATATTTCATCAGAGTTAATTGCAATAAATAAAATGCAATGTGTTGCAAACAGCATAATTAATTAAACATCGGTCTCATGAAACTATCTAGAAAATTACTAAAAACAATTATGTGAATCCTTAACCCAGCTAAAAATTGTCAAAAAAAAATTTTATATCAGATAATCGTAATCCACATTTTTTTTTTTATTTTCACCTGACTGTAATTTTCGTTACATAATTATATCGGTTCTAAGTGTCAGTCGAGCTAAGTAAGGCTTTTGTAGCATTTCCTAAATGCATTAGTGTTATTAAAACATGTTTCCCTGTAATTTTGGCCTAATAGCAATGCCAAACTCTGAAGTGTGTGTGTGTGTGTGCGTGTGTGTTTGAGAGAAAGATCCTTACCAAAGCTATGAAAAAAATTAGACATTTCGATTTTTCTATAAAAAGATATCAAAATATTTTGTATATAATAAAAAAAAAAAACATTGAGACAATTTAAAAATTTGGTAAAGTTGTGTGTGAAAAAATTTCATGTATTCATTTACCTTTTCAGCATTGTAAGTGTTTTCGCTTTTATGAAATTATTTTGCAGTTGAAAGTTTTTCTCATTACCTCATAAACCTTTCGTACTCATAATAATAATAATAATAATAATAATAATAATAATAATAATAATAATAATAATAATAATAATAATACTAATAATAATAATAATAAATAATCTCCTCTATACAATGAAAAACAAAAATCTGACAATATATGGCTATAAACTGTATGTGCGTATGCATATATATATATATATATATATATATATATATATATATATATATATATATATATATATATATATATATATAAAATCCAGTCACGCTCACCTGCATGGACAAACGTATAACTACTCGGTCTCTCCCCCATTCCTCAGGTATGGGGAGAGGGAGTTGTCATACGCTGGTGAGAGGGTGTACCTCGTACCCCGATATGTAAGGGAGATTCGTTGGAAGGGTTGAATCTGTGTGTGCGTGTGTGTGTATATATATCTGTATATATTTAGCCGTCATGTTGTCAGGTTGCGTACACTTAATAATAACAGCCACAACAACAACAACAATAATAACAATAATGAAAATAATAATAACACCAACAACAATAACAACACCAATAACAACAGAAATAATAATAATAATAATAATAATAATAATAATAATAATACCACTTCCCCAAAGCTTGGCATCAAGCATAGTAATATCAACCCTCCTAAAATAACAGAAAAACTGAGCATCCGAAACTCTAACATCAGCTTGAACGAAATAAACTATGATAAGCCTCGTGTTTACGGCCCGACTCTTGATTCATAAAAGCGAATGTTTTGCATGTTTGCACCGTTGATATGAAATATTGCATTAATGGCTTGGCAATAGTTTTGAAATGAGTGTTTTTAAATGTTGAATACGAGAGTGAATATCGACATTCTTCTACAGAGTTGTAATTTGTAGGCTACAGGTTGCATTTCGGTTATGAATGGTTAAAGAGGTTTTGATGAATATTATATGAATAACTAAAGGGGCACTTAGTAGAGCGCTTATTTCTCGACCTTTTGCTCGACCTTGACTTTGACCTAGAGAGTTTTTGATGAATATTATTTGAATAACTAAAGGGGCACTCAGTAGAGCGCTTATTTCTCGACCTTTTGCTTGACCTTGACCTATCACCTTAACATGTATTAATTGGCGTGGATTTTCATACACTCATATTTGAACCAAATTCGAAGTTTCTGTGACAATAATGTCCAAACTTACGGCTGATTACGTGAATTGGACATTTTGCTTGACCGTGACCTTGACCTCTGACCTTGACCATCCAAAATGTAATAATTTCCAGATTTTACATAACAGTTAATCCCTGTAAGTTTCATTACTCTACGATTAAAATTGCTGCCAGGAAGCTGTTCATAAACGAACACACAATCACACAAACAGGGGCGAAAAAATAACTACCTTCCAACTTAGTTACCGGAGGTAAAAATACAGTATGTTGCAAGCATAGGATACGTGTAATAGTGTTCGTGCGATGAACAATTATGAATGAGTTTTTAGTATAACCTTTCCGGTTTATCTCATGCAGTGGTACACTAAACAGGGTTGTTGTGGCCTGGTAACGTCTCTGACTGGTGATCGCCACACTGGGGTTCGAGTCCCGCTCAGACTCGTTAGTTCCTTTAGTGTCTGCAAAATCACTATCCTGTAAGCTAAGGATGGGGTGTTTGGGGGAGCCTATAGGTCTACCTGCTGAGTCATCAGCAGCCATTGCCTGGCCCTCCCAGGTCCTAACTTGGGGTGCAGAGGGAGGCTTGGGCACTGATATCAGTTTCTAAGGCATTGTCCTGCTTGTTAGGG
>NC_090734.1:144956863-144966863 GCF_036898095.1 Palaemon carinicauda
ACCTGCTGAGTCATCAGCATCCATTGTCTGGTCCTCCCTGGTCCTAGCATGGGCCCTGATCATTGTTCCGTTACTTGCTTATGCTATTCATGACTTAGCTTTAAACCTTTAAATGAAGTAAGACGTTGACATATTCACCTATAAAAAGGAAAAAGGAGAGAAAAAGTGGAAGGAAACGTTGTAAAGACAGATATATAATGATTAAATAAATAAAATGATAGATGAGAGGAAGAGAGCCTATAGGAGTCACAAATAAAAACAGAATAAATGAAGTAAAAGGGAATCTCGGCATTCGAAGATTAATTAAAATCAATAGAGAGAGAGAGAGAGAGAGAGAGAGAGAGAGAGAGAGAGAGAGAGAGAGAGAGAGAGAGCATTGACGTTATTATTATTATTATTATTATTATTATTATTATTATTATTATTATGATGATGATGATTATCATTATTATTATAACTAGCCAAGCTATAACCCTAGTTGGAAAAGCAAGATGCTGTAAGCCCAAGGGTTCCAATAGGGAAAATAGCCCAGTGATGAAAGGAAATAATGAAATCAATAAATGATGAGAACAAATTAACAATAAATCATTCTAAACACAGTAACAACGTCAAAACAGATATGTCACATATAAACTATTTACAACGTCAAAACAGATATGTCTTATATCAACTATAAAGAGACTCATTTCAGCCTGGTCAACATGAAAACATTTGCTGCAACTTTGAATTTTTTAAGTTCTACTTCAACTACCCGATTAGGAAGATCTTTCCACAACTTGGTCACAGCTGGAATAAAACTTCTAGAATACTGTGTAGTATTGAGCCTCATGATGGAGAAGGCCTGGCTATTCGAATTAACTGCCTGCCTAGTATTACGAACAGGATAGAATTGTCCAGGGAGATCTGAATGTAAAAGATGGGCAGAGTTAGGCTGATAACTGTTTTTGTCTCTCTCCCCACACCATCTGATTCTACAATCAAACAGACGTCATGTAGAAATTCTCCTTGAGACAAGTACGTAGCCACATGCTATATTAGATGATGAGAGAGAGAGAGAGAGAGAGAGAGAGAGAGAGAGAGAGAGAGAGAGAGAGAGAGAGAGAGAGAGAGAGAGCCTTATACACCTTCACTCGACCTACTTGATTAAAGTAAAGATTCTTTCCTCGAAAGATGAGCAAAACTTCGGCTTCTATAAAGAAGATTTTCAAAGATTCAAGTCTCCTTAAGAAAGGTGTCACTTTGGAAACAGATTACCGGAGAGTTTTACGCATGCGCATTGTTCTTAGTTTATAACAGATGTCTGGTGGTTTAATTAAAACAGATGCTTGGTTTTTTTTATTAAAACAGATGCCTGATAGTCCTGTTAAAATACATGGCGGGTAGTCCTATTAAAACAGATCCCTGGTTTGCCATTTGAAACAAATCCCTGTTGCTTTCGATAACAGATATTTGGTTGGCATTTCATAGCATGCGCATGATAGTACTGTTTAAACAGATACCTGGTGCCTTGTTTTCTTGTTAAAAGAGATGCCTCATAATCCTGTTAAAATAAATGTCTAACAGTCCTACTAAAACAGATGTCTGGTTTTCCATTTGTAACAAATGCCTATTGCCATTTGAGAACAGATGTCTGGCTGGCATTTCATAAAGTACATTCTCATTTTATGACATATGCCTGATGGTACTATTAAAACAGAAGCCTGATTTTCCTTTAATAACAGATGTGGAATGATCTTCCTAATCGGGTAGTTGAATCGGTAGAACTTCAAAATTTCAAACTTGCAGCAAATGTTTTTATGTTAAACAGGCTGACATAAGTCTTTTTATAGTTTATATATGTGATATCTATCTTGGTGTTGTTACTGTTTTTAAAATTTTTTATTGATTGTTAATTATTTCTCATATAGTTTATTTATTTCCTTATTTATTTATTTCCTTTCCTCACTGAGGTATTTTTCCCTGTTGGAGCTCTTTGTCTTATAGCATCTTGCTTTTCAAACGAGGGTTGTAGCTCAGGTGCTAATAATAATAATAATAATAATAATAATAATAATAATAATAATAATAATAATAATAATAATAATGCTGTCCTTTTATAAGAAATGCCTGGTTATCTTTCAATAACATATGTATGGATGTTATAACATGTGCCTGGTTGTCCTTTCATAACACGTGCCCGGTTATAATTTTATAACAAATGTCTAGTTACCATTTTATTGACAAAAAATACTTGGCAGTCAATCTAGTAAGCAAAATACCGATTGAAATTCGCTAGACCTGCAATGGTTAATTGAATACTGAAAATGCACCTCATGTGTTAATGCCATATCAAAACACATTACTTGTATTTTTATGAAGATTTCTCTGTGCTTATTTTAAACCATCTTTATCATCGACAAGCTTAGTTTTTTGGGATATCCTTTTCTGCATAACCAACAAATTATATTTAATATATTCGGTAGTTTATTTTATTCATTTATCTAAAATTATTATAATAATATTTTTCTTATCGTTGTTAACCGAACCAGCTCTGTAAGTCTTGTTTAACTCATCGGTCTGATGAATCATTTTATTATTTTAATAATAATAATAATAATAATAATAATAATAATAATGATAATGATAATAATAATAATAATAATAATAATGATAATAATCGAAATAAAATATATTAATAATAATAATAATAATAATAATAATAATAATAATAATAATTGGCCAACCATGAGATGATATTCAATATATCGGTTATATATATTTCAAACTAAATTTCTATCTCTTTAACTATATATACAAAGGAACTATTTTTAAAATTCATAGGCTTAAAATAGGTGATTTAATATATATATATATATATATATATATATATATATATATATATATATATATATATATATATATATATATATATATATATATATATATGTATATATATATATATTTCCCTTTATTATATGGGGGATAACTACTGCACTGTAATTGTTCAGTGAGTAATTTCCTTTTGGTAAGGGTAAAAGACTTTTTAGTTATGGTAAGCAACTCTTTTAGCAGAAGGACACTCTAAAATCAAACCATTGTTCTCTAGTCTCGGGTAGTGCCATAGCCTCTGTACCATGTTGTTCCATTGTCTTGGGTTACAGTTCTCTTGCTTAAGGGTACACTTGGGCACACTTGGGCACACTATTCTATATAATTTCTCTTCCTTTTTTTTAAGTTTTTTTTTTGTTAAAGTGTTTGTAGTTTATATAGAAATTATTTATTTTAATGTTGTTACTCTTCTTAAAAATTCTTTTTGGTTTCCTTTCCTCACTGGGCTATGTTCCCTGTTGGGGTCCCTGAGCTTGTAGCATCCTGCTTTTTTAATTAGGGTTGTAGCTTAGCAAGTAATAGTAATAATAATATAAAGTGTAATATCTTAACATTAGCATCAGTACTTATTTAGTATAAACTCAATTCTCCCCATTTGTGGTATTGTGCCCTTCTCGGGTGTCAGCAAAATATCCTTCCTTAAATCCTTCCGTCTTAACACAAATATCAACTAATCTTGTGTAGTGCCATAGCCTCTGTACCATGGTCTTCTTCCACTGTCTTGGGTTATAGTTCTCTTGCTTGAATTTACACTCGGGCACACTATTCTATCTTATTTCTCTTCGTCTTGATAGTTTTTATAGTTTATATCTATATTTTACCAATATTACTGTTCTTGAAATATTTTATTTTTCCTTCTCTCCTTTCCTCTCTGGCCTATTTTCCCTGTTGGAGCCCCCTGGATTATAGCATCCTGCTTTTCCAACTAGGATTGTAGCCTAGCAAGTAATAATAATAATAATAATAATAATAATAATAATAATAATAATAATAATAATAATAATAATAATAATAATAATAATAATAACTGTATTTGGAAAAACTCGGTCCCATATTTATTTGATATGAAAAAAATGTATATAACACTTACATACCTACAGTAATGTGGAACATCCCCCCCAAAAAAAGAAAAATTAAATAACCAAAAATACCTAATTGAGAAGAGTTCAATTCGATATGCAAATTAACAACAGAATAATTATAGAGAAAGTTTAACGATCACAACTTAATTACTCATCCATTTAATGAACTACGTTTAATTCAATTTGCTAATAAATATTACGGCCTCGTTTACAAATTAATGAAAGTTCAGGAGGTAATTTCATAACTGTCATTTTATCTTTACTATTATTGTCATTACAAGCGAAGCGGCAAACTTAATTGGACGGGCATGGAAAAGAAATGCGAAGTAACGAAATCAACTATGAGAGATATGAAAGAGCGCAGACCTCCGCCTCGGGAGCTTATTTCTCGACATTTTGCTCGACCTTGACCTTGACTTTTGACATTAACATGGATTTTCATACACTCAAACATTCAATAATTGGCAAGGATTTTCACACTGATACTGGAAAGCGTAAAATGTGTTTAATTTGAACGCTACAATGGCGAATTCCTTCACTCTACAGAGAAATTAAAAGTTAAATTATGATTTCTTCAAATTTGCTACATTAATAGATAAATGAATAATGAAATAAATGCTAATAGCTATTTGTATTGGGTTATAAAGAGAATATTGAAATTACTCCGTTGTCATCCAGTAAAAATACCTAGGTTTAAAGGACGCTCATGAATGGCAGCGACCTGACAATACCCTAGCTAGTAGGTCAATGCTTAGGGATGAATCGCCAAAACACCCTCTTCACCCAAACAAGGACCAGGGAGGACCAGACATTGGCTACTGATGACTCAGCGGGTAGACCTATACGCTCCATAAACCCCCTTCCTTAGCTCACAAGGATGGTGAGGTTGCAAACACTAAAGGAAACTGCCCAGCTTGAGAGGAACTCGAACCCAAGTCCGGTAAATCGTAAGGCAGGAATGGTTCCAGTAAGCCATCACAACTCAATTATTTTGAAAAAAAAAATACATTATTCAGGTTAAAAGAAAAAACGTCCATATATTTAATTTTGCAAATTATTACAACTGAATATGGTCTAATTAGAGGTGAAAATTACAGATAGATGCTGGATATTTTAAGTAAAAAAATCTATTGTAATCTTTATCCTCTACACAAAACAAGGTTCTCCCATAAAACACGTGACTAATTACATATAAACGTATAAAAACTATTTATGTTGACTTTTAGTATCACATTTTGTCACAAAAAGTGATCTTGTTTACGACGAAATGTTATTTTTACCGAAATTTGATTCTTAAGAAAATTGATGCTTTGTCTGAAAGCAATGACCCATGTCTATCTCACTGAGAGAGAGAGAGAGAGAGAGAGAGGGAGAGATGAGAGAGAGAGAGAGAGGAGAGAGAGAGAGAGAGAGAGATGATATCTTGACCGACAGCCTTTTCCAATAAGTGTAATTTTTTGCAAGAGAAAAGGAGGTTAACAGATCGTTTATTTTTCATCATTCAAATATCAAAAAATTTCGTCACCCGCAATATCATCATCTTTCGTAAGCAATAAGAGATTCTCTCTTCATAGCACTGCGATTCCTTCCCACAAAACTATAATCCTTTTCAACTTTATTATGATCCCAGATGTAAAAGCTTGACATAAAAATGAGGAGAGAGAGAGAGAGAGAGAGAGAGAGAGAGGAGAGAGAGAGAGAGAGAGAGACTCCGTCTCCAGGGTTTACATTTCACAACAAAATGTGAAAAAGCAACCAATTAAATCTGTAAAATATATTATTATCATTATTACTATTACTATCATTACTTGTTAAGCTACAACCCTAGTTGGAAAAACAGGATGCTATAAGCCCAAGGGCCCCAAAAGGGAAAAAAGCCCAGTGAGGAAAAACTAGGAAAAATAAAATATCCTTAAGAACAGTAACAACATTAAAATAAATATTTCCTTTATAAACTATAAAAGCTAGCTCTTTTCTTCTTCTTCTTCTTCTTCTTCTTCTTCTGCTATTCATGGGCTAATGAGATTCATGAAGCAGAATCTCCATGAATCACGGCCGCTTCCAGATTCACGATCGCCTCGAGATTCGTGTTAAACCTCATGGTTATTCAGAGTCGACGTCGCATCGTCCTGAACCTTCCTCAGTTTATTTCCGTCCTTCCTTATAAGGATTCCTTTCCATCTTCGCCAGGAGATTGAAAGGACTTGCACCCACAACGTGTGGATCATGGGATCAGACACGTCATGAACTCTCTCTCTCTCTCTCTCTCTCTCTCTCTCTCTCTCTCTCTCTCTCTCTCTCTCTCTCTTACGCACACACACGCAAGCACGTTCCCCCGTAACAGATTTAAATAATTGCTCTATCTCTTAATCATGGATTACAAGCAGTACACTCGTTGTAAAAACAAACACACGCACATATACAGTATATATATATATATATATATATATATATATATATATATATATATATATATATATATATATATATATATATATATATATATATAATATAGAAATTACATATATGGAATAAGTCTAAAATCATAGTATGAAAGGGGATGAAAAATTACCTATTTACTAGATAGTCAATTCTCCCAACTTGGGAGATAATGTTGCCCTTCTCGGTTTTAGCAGTCTCTCAATCTCTTTCCCAATAAAAGAAAATACGTTTTTCATTATTCCTGTATTTTTCCTAAATCCTTCCGTCTTAAAAAACCACTCCTTTCCGAATCAAACCCTTTTTCTTATGTTTAGTCTCAGAACAAAGGACACTAAACTTGGAACTAAAAACTGACAGTTAAGAATAAGGAATGAAAATGAAACTATTTTCTATCATATGCACGTACATAGACACATGTATTATTCCGATATTTGAAAGCAACCACAATTAAACTGGTCATTGCTTAATACAAAATGTGACCTTTCTATGGCCACATACATATACGCAATTATAAAAAAAAAAAAAAAAAAAAAAAAAAAAAAAAAAAAAAAAAAAAAAAAAGAATATTGAGTCATCAAAACATACCAATATAAAAAGATCTTAAGGAATTAACCTTGATGTTTCCTGGAAGGAGAGAAACTAAAATCCTATTCAGAGACAAAATTTATTCAATGTTTTAAAATCAACTCCTTGTCTATTGTATTCATACAATGCTTTAGCTTTTTCATTCTTAATCCTTTAAAGGAGTATCAAAATAAAATACTTTCCGATTAAGGATGAACTTTGTTGAAACACATTTTATTCTATAGGCAGCAATTTTCCATAAAGGATCGATCAACTTCCAAGATGTTTCACATTAAATACCTTTCTAACGATAGCAGCTGAAACAGGCTCGGAACATATTGGGTAACAGTTGGAGAGAGAGAGAGAGAGAGAGAGAGAGAGAGAGAGAGAGAGAGAGGAGGAGAGAGAGAGAGAGAGAGACTCTTTTCACATACTTTCGAGAACATATTAGCAGTCAAACAGAGAGAGAGAGAGAGAGGAGAGAGAGAGAGAGGAGAGAGGAGAGAGAGAGAGAGAGAGATGGTTAGGAAACTTCTTTCGCATACCTTCGAAAACATATTGGCAATCAAAAAAAGGAGAGAGAGAGAGAGAGGAGAGAGAGAGAGAGAGAGAGAGAGAGAGAGGAGAGAGAGAGAGAGAGAGAGAGATATGGTTACAAACTCCTCTTTCACAAACATTCCAAGACGTATTGCCAATCAAAAGAGAGAGAGAGAGAGAGAGAGAGAGAGAGAGAGAGAGAGAGAGAGAGAGAGAGAGAGAGAGACTTTTCTTCCACGTATTTCCACCAACAGAAACCAAAATCCGGACTGTGACCTCTCCTTCCACACACTACAAGACGTCGAAACATAATTAGACTTCGGAAAAAAGTTGATTGCAGAGAAGGGAGTTCAAGATTTGTAATAACATTAGTTTTGATAATTGAAAGACGAATTTGGTGGATTCCAGCATTTGCCGGTTGTCATGAATTTTCTTCCAGTGACTAGAGTAAGCGAAGTCAGTGACCCTTGGTGAATTGTGTATAATTCCTTGATATGAATTAATCTCTCTCTCTCTCTCTCTCTCTCTCTCTCTCTCTCTCTCTCTCTCTCTCTCTCTCTCTATACAAGACCTTATTGACGTGAAATTTCTTTGACTGAATAAATTAATTTGAGAAAATAAAATGCATAAATATAAAAATACCTTTACGTAATGTGATTTTCTCCTGTTTAGTAAATTGAAGCAAATGTTCATAACTATAAACTAATTAAACTGTAAGAATTATAGGTTTTCACAATCATACTGTATCAACTCCATTAAAAGCATCATAAACACTCTGACCCTATTAAGTTCATCTAAAGCATTTTATATAAGAAGATTTTGCCTTTCAAAATACGCCCATCTTCTCTTCTAATCGATTTCAAACGAATATTACATTAATCATAAACCTTTCTATTACGTAATTGTGATCTATTAGATGTTTAAAAATATAAATGATAGTGAGAAGTACTTAATTTGGGTAAAATTTGATGAGGGTAAATAAAATACATTTTCTCCACAAACAGATGAGTATATATAAATAAAATCACTGCAGTTATTACTATAGTTTTTTTTTTTTTTCTTCAAAGGATTATAAAGAGAATCTTGAATTCATAATCAACTATGGTAATAATCTCACTTCCTTGAGAGAGAGAGAGAGAGAGAGAGAGAGAGAGAGAGAGAGGAGAGAGAGAGAGAGAGAGAGAGAGAGAACCTTGCACAAAGAAATTTGCTTATCCCATTTTCATAAAACATTCACGCATGCAAGAACGGCAAAGAAAATAAGGAAAATAGAGAATAAAGATAATAAAGACTAAGAGAGAATAAAGATAATAAAGACTGCGTCAAGTCAATATAAAAGAAAGACCCGAGTTGGATGGGGATCCCATTGATAAGAATAGCTTATAATTTAATCCATTAATTAAATCGGTTTATAAATTTTTATATGACATTCAGTGACAGAAAGATGCTTGCCCGTAAAGATTGTTGATCATACAAAAAGATTGCTCTCTCTCTCTCTCTCTCTCTCTCTCTCTCTCTCTCTCTCTCTCTCCTCTCTCTCTCTCTCTCTCGCCAATATGTTTTGGAAGGTATGCAAAAGAAGAGCTTCTAACCATTTCTCTCTCTCTCTCTCTCTCTCTCTCTCTCCCTCTCTCCTCTCTCTCTCCTCTCTCCTCTCTCTCTCTCTCTCTCTCTTTATAGCCAATATATATGTTTTGGAAGGTATGTAAGAGCTCTTCTCTCTCTCTCTCTCTCTCTCTCTCTCTCTCTCCTCTCTCTCTTCTCTCTCTCTCTCTCTCTCTCCAACTGTTACCCAATATGTTCCGAGCCTGTTTCCAGCTGCCATCGTTAGAAAGGGATTTAATGTGAAACACCTTGGAAGTTGATCGATCCTTTATGGAAAATTGCTGTTATATATAAATTTGTTTCAACAGAGTTCGTCCTCATTCGGGAAAGTATTTTTGATACTCCTTTAAAGAAGTAAAAATGAAATAGCCAAGCAGTTTATGAATAGAATAGATACAGAGTCGATGTTAAAGCGTTGAGTAAATTTTGGTCTCTTCCGGTCACGCTACATTCTATCTGTCTCTCGGGAGAGGGGAGAGGAAGTAGTCATACACTGGTGAGAGGGAAGTGCGTGTGTGTATATTTATTCATTATTTAGTAACAAATGTTAACGGGTCGCGTACACTACTATTTTCATATTATGTTGGCTGCCACAAAACTCCTATTTATAATAACATTTCGTTACAGAAATCCAGAACTGAATTCCCCACTCAATAAATCTTGAATACTAAATTGACTTGTTCCCAGAAGAAGCAAATACAGAGAATACAGCCAAACCCGAAGCTTATCAATCAGCTTTATGAAGCCAAATGACAGTGAATGAAAAGCGTACCATCACAATGAACAATCTCCTAAGCTTCATTGTAATGAAGGACGATAAAGGGAGAACCATAATGTATGACGCAACATAACAGGGAAGGAAAGAATTATACGATTTTTGCCCATGTATATTGTACAGTAGG
>NC_090734.1:144971863-144974363 GCF_036898095.1 Palaemon carinicauda
TTAGCCAACTTTTCTGACAGGTTGTTTACACTGGTATACACTAGTATAAGTCTGTGTATATATATATATATACAGTATATATATGTATACATATATATATGTGTGTGTGCGTGTGTGTGTAATTTGTATATCAGCATGTATGTGACAAAGAATGCGAATACATTCATGTAACAAACATATTGGATTTACCGGACATTCTCATACAAAAAATTAATTATATATCATCGTTTCAAGTAGTAATCAAATTACTATAGATTTAAATCTAATAAAAATCTTGAAAACATATGAAAGAAAATATGGCGAAAATTTCCCTAGGCCAAGCTGCCCGATGACGTCATAACCTTTAGAATACTTAAGAAACCTTTTATGCGTGTGAGCAAGTTTATGCCATTCCAAAATCTAATATTTCTTTCAATCTTCAAAAATTATAAGTAAATAGGAGAGATAATATTAGATACGATACCTGAAACCCAATTCGATTCATTCTGTATATCCAAACTTAGAAAAGGTTTAATACTACTAAAGTTGAAATGTTGATTCCCAGCCATCATTCTTGGCGATTTTGAATGCAAAATAGTTTCATTAATCAGTCAAATAATCATAAATAGGTTTTCAATTTGATATATGGACAGTTAATAATGTTCAAAATGAAAATATTGAAACAAAGTCAGATTCATTACTCAGAATGAATGAATGATATGAGGTTTTCTGGCATCCTGACATCTAAGGTCATTGACGCAGATATCGTTTATTATAAATAAAGAATAAAAGAATATGCAATCAAAACCACAAAAGCTAATATGCCATCATAAAAGTTAAATAACATTCAGAAGACCTGATTCTGAAATAAATCTAAAAATGCAGCTAGTATTGTACAACACATCATGTCCAAGAATCTTACCAAGGAAGAACCTACATGCTCACCTCGAGCCTCAAACAGCTGTCTATTTCTAACAACTCTAAGAATATAGACCATACCTAAAAATAGGGTTGTGGTAGCAAGTAAGAAATGTCCCTCTCTGGAGTTCGAGTCCCACTCAAGCTATATAGTTTTGTGTAGTGTTGAAAGCTCACTATCGTTATGAGCTACGATGTGGATTTGGGGAGCTCATAGGTCTAATTGCGTACTCATCCGCAGCCATTGCCTGGCCACCCCAGGTCCTAGCTTGGAAAGAGAGGAGACTTGGGCATTGGTCATCCGTATATATGGTCATACTCTAGGGCATTGTCATTATCCATTGCCTCTCCCATTCATGAGGGACCTTTAAACCTCTCTCTCTCTCTCTCTCTCTCTCTCTCTCTCTCTCTCTCTCTCTCTCTCTCTCTCTCTCTCTCTCTATATATATATATATATATATATATATATATATATATATATATATATATATATATATATATATATATATATATATATATATATATATATATAATTTTTAAACCGTGAAAAATATCTAAACCTATCTGAAAGAACTTTTAAACAAAATGAGAAAATGCACCAAGCGCTTGCAAGTAAGAACAGCATCAACGAAACAGACATAGTTGAATTGCATTAAGAAATCGTGAGAAAAAAAAGTTACAAAACTATCCAGCACAGTTTGTTAGAAGTTGGGAGAAGAGGGAGTACAAGAATGAGGGTAAGGAAAAAGAGGGAGGATGGAGGAGGGAGGAGTAAGGGGGTGGAGGGGAAATAGGGGGGAAATGGGGGATGGTCACAATAACAGCCTCCCAGCAGGTGTATGTATCCAAGTCAAGATACGAGATTCAATTACTGGAAGGAAAGAAACAAGAGATTCTGCTTGCAAGGCACTGACTAACTCGGGTTTATTTCTCATCCTTCTCTGGACGCTTCTTTAGGACCAATAAGAATAATGGAGGTCAGCCCAAAGTTTCCAGGAATTTATACGGTTTAATTATTTCCAGTTATTTCATTGAGATTTCGAACGTTCATGAGATAGTAGACTCGCTATTCACCATTTGAAACTGATGAATGCATAATCAAATAAATATATATATATATATATATATATATATATATATATATATATATATATATATATATATATATATATATATATGTATATATATATATATATATATATATATATATATATATATATATATTTGTGTGTGTGTGTATATATATGCATATATAAATATATAAATATGAATATATATATATATATATATATATATATATATATATATATATATATATATATATATATATATATACACACATATATATATATATACATATATATATATATATATATATATATGTACATGCATATATATACACACTCTCACACAGATATATATATATATATATATATATATATATATATATATATATATATATATATATATATATATATATATATATATATATACATAAACACATACAGTATATCAAGCTGTTTCCCCTAACAGCTTAATCATGGATAAAACCAAATGTGCAGTAAAATCTCCTCGACATTTGTCGCGTCATGCATCTACACAA
>NC_090734.1:144981863-144999363 GCF_036898095.1 Palaemon carinicauda
ACATTGGGGTAGAAAAATAACCAAAACATCCCTCTGCAATCCAGATTATTATAAAATATGGAAAAAAAAATTCATGTTAAGATGTGTATATAATCGAGATTAAAAAGTAAAAAGGAGGAAAACGATGAATATCTTTCTCGAGACAATATTCCTTGGAACTTGAAGGGGAAGGAGAGCTGGTAAAAAGTTTTCTATGGAGAAAAAGACTAGTTTATTTGCTAAAAGAACCGCAGAGAGAGAGAGAGAGAGAGAGAGAGAGAGAGAGAGAGGAGAGAGAGACGAGAGAGAGAGAGAGAGAGAGAGAGAGAGAGGTTTGTTTGGCTAACAGAACCCAGAAAAATTGATGTAGAAAAAGACTAGTTTGTTTTCTAATAAAACCGCAGGGAGAGAGAGAGAGAGAGAGAGGAGCAGAGAGAGAGAGAGAGAGAGAGAGAGATTTGGCTAACAGGACCAGAAAAAATTAATGAAGAGACTAGTTATTTCCTAACAGAACCGCAGAGAGAGAGAGAGAGAAGAAAGAGAGAGAGAGAGGAGAGAGAGAGAGAGAGAGAGAGAGAGAGAGAGAGGAGAGAGAGAGAGAGAGAGAGAGAGAGAGAGAGAGAGAGAGGTTTGTTTGGCTAACAGAACCAGAAAAAATGATGTAGAAAGAGACTAGTTTGTTTGCCAATAGAACCGCAGAGAGAGAGAGAGAGACGAGAGAGAGAGAGAGAGAGAGGAGAGAGAGAGAGAGAGAGAGAGAGAGAAAGCACAGTTATTTCTTAACTGTGCAACGTCATTTTCCAGTTTATTAGAGAGAGAGAGAGAGAGAGAGGAGAGAGAGAGAGAGAGAGAGAGGAGAGAGAGAGAGAGAGAGAGAGAGGAGAAGCACAGTCATTTCTTAAATGTGCAACGTCGTTTTCCAGATTATTAGGAGAGAGAGAGAGAGAAGAGAGAGAGAGAGAGAGAGAGAGAGAGAGAGAGAGTGTGTATTTTATGCTAACAGATCCAGATGGGTGGAGAAAGAGACTAGTTTGTTTGCTAACAGATATTTGTTCGGGAAAAGAACGAGAGAGAGAGAGAGAGGAGAGAGAGAGAGAGAGAGAGAGAGAGAGAGAGAGAGATTGAGTTTTATTTGTCGCTTACACTACCAGACATATAGGAAGAGATGAAAGACAGACATTTCATATTTTATTCACGACAGATAAAAAAACAGAAACGGAAAAGAGCAGACAGACGACTGGACAGTAAATTGGGTCCCGGATATTTTAGACAGAAACAGTACAATACAGCGAAGAGCCTAAACAAGTGCATGCCAGTGTGCTTAATATTTCTGTCAGAAAAAAATCATAGGATTTTATTACCTTCCGCCAACGAAGTTGGAAGGAGGGGATGTTTTTCGACCCTGTTTATGTGTGTTTGATTATGAACAGCTTCCTTCGGCTACAATTTTAATCGTGGAGTAATGAAAATTACAGAGATTTGGTCATGAATAATTTTGGAAGGTCACGGTCACGGCAAAATGTCCAATTCACGCATTCAGTCATGAGTTTGGACATCGTTTTCACAGATTTTAAACTTGGTTTATATTGGTTCATAAAAAATCCATACCAATTAATACATGTTAAGGTCAAAGGCTAAGGTCAAGGTCGAACAAAAGGTCGATAAATAAGTTGCCGCAGTGGAGGGTCTGCGCTGTGCTGAGTGCCCGTCTCGTTTCTCTCATTTTTATTATCTTCACGAAAAAAAACTCAATTTTAAACTTGGACATTTTCATTCTCTTTTTGCCTTTGTAAAAGCGTTAGTGCATCGTGTGTGGTAGAATCCACTTTTACTTGTTCTCAGCTTAGTGGATTTCGTGTTGCTTGGAGCACTTCAATTGTTCCTAACTCTACACTTTCTTTTATTTTACAAATTCTTCTTTCCCTTAGGAAGCTGCATCTTTTCCTCTCTACCCTTCATTTCCCTTTTTTCATCTAATTTTTATTATTCTTCCCCCATTAAGTACTACCCTCCTTTTCTGGACTAATACTATTCCTTGACTTTCTCTCTTTCTCAATCTTAACAGTTTATTCTCTCTCTTTTACAGAGTTATTTTCTCCCTCTCTTTCTCAATTCTTATAATCAATTTCACCCTCTCTCTTTCCCCATTTTTATAATTTATTTTCTCCCTCTCTCCTCTCTCTCTCTCTCTCTCTCTCTCTCTCTCTCTCTCTCTCTCTCTCTCTCGTCTCCTCTCTCTCTCTCTCTCTCTCTCTCTCTCACCTGCTCACTACAGAAAGAATTCTTCCTTGCCCCGACATGGAAGGAATTGAAAAGAAGCTTAACTTCCCATATTGTTCCTCTGCTTTTTCCCTCCTGCTTCCTGCTATCTAATTCGGGTCGAGTTTCCATGGGTCCTAAAAGGTGGTTGTGACGAAGGAATATTACCAGAGTCGGAAGAGGATGAGGTCATTGCCAAGATGGGTTTTTACTTTGATTTCCTTTACTTTCATTTGTCAAATGTTTAAAGCCAAGAAACTTTGCGCTGTTTCTAGGACAAAGAGAGAGAGAGAGAGAGAGAGAGAGAGAGGAGAGAGGAGAGAGAGAGAGAGGGAGAGAGAGACTTCTTGATAAAAAAACTAATCAATGGTTGGGGAAAAAGACTTAGTTTGTTTGCTAACAGATATTTGTTTGCGAATAACAGGTGTGTGTGTGGTGAGAGAGAGAGAGAGAGAGAGAGAGAGAGAGAGGAGACGAGAGAGAGAGAGAGAGAGAGAGAGAGATTTTTTGATAAAAAAACTAATCAATGGATGGGGAAAAAGACTAGTTTGTTTGCTAACAGATATTTGTTTGCGAATAACAGGTGTGTGTGGTGTGAGAGAGAGAGAGGAGAGAGAGAGAGAGAGAGAGAGAGGAGAGAGAGAGAGAGTTTGATAGAAAAAACTAATCAATGGATGGGGGAAAAAGACTAGTTTGTTTGCTAACAGATATTTCTTTGCGAATAATAGGTGAGAGAGAGAGAGAGAGAGAGAGAAGAGAGAGAGAGAGAGAGAGAGAAGAGAGAGAGAAGAGGAGAGAGAGAGAGAGAGAGAGTTTTTGATAAAAAAACTAATCAATGGATGGGGAAAAAGACTAGTTTGTTTGCTAACAGATATTTCTTGCGAATAATAGGTGAGTGAGAGAGAGAGAGAGAGGAGAGAGAGAGAGAGAGAGAGAGAGAGAGAGAGAGAGAGAGAGAGAGAGAGTATGGAGGTTAGCTTAGGTAGTGTCTCCCCAGGGGAAAACATGAGCAAGAAGCAACAGCAAGTACCCAGGCCGAGCCAACTTAATTGAATATACTCTGTCTGCAGTGTGAATATCACTGACTTTACTTTACTCGATAGACTTCCTCGCTTTATTTTTTATCTTTTTGATATAATGATTTAACTAACAAATCTTCACACTACCTTCTCAGTTTTTGGATTCTATTATATTGAATGACTCATCACATTCTCGCCCATTTTCTCGCGTTTATCAGTCGTCGGAAATTATTTCCCAATTATCTGCTTTTCCCGCAATTTATTTACATCTGTCTTAATTTTAAACCTTTATCCTGAGAAGGCCCTTTTTCCATTTCTTATTCCATTTTTGCGCATTCTTACTCAATCTTCCATTCTTATTCGCGAGTTTCACCTATGGATCTAATTCTAAAAAAATAAAAAAAAATCTGTCTTATTCTTGTGTTTTCTCATTATAGATTACCTAATACTGTGTACAGTTTCCACCATCTCCAAACCTTTCATGAATTCAGTTTATGAAATCTCTATTGTATTAATATCCAGGACTCACACTTTCTTAAATATCATATACATTTATTCTCCTCACAACGCTTCCTTGTCATCCGCCTTTTCCTCTTCCTCCTTCTTCCATTTCTATATTTCTAGTTTTCTCTCTTTCCTTCTTACTGCTTCCGAGTTCCCTATGCCCAAGGGCGTCTTTTTTAACTTCACAAAGAGATTATCTCACTGGAGGAAGAGCTGAGCGGGAAGAGATTCAGAGGGACAGGAGGGTAATGATCTGCTAAATGCATTCCTTTCATCACTGACAGTCGGGGAGAGAGAGAGAGAGAGAGAGAGAGAGAGAGGAGAGAGAGAGAGAGAGAGAGAGAGAGAGAGAGAGAGAGAGAGCTGTTTTTCTTACAACACACGAGTGAGAAAGCGGAACAGAATATCGTGTTTGCTTATAAAGACAAGAGAGAGAGAGAGAGAGAGAGAGATTATCTCTCAGCTCTATAACACAACAACCTCCCATAAGAGGCTAAGAAGCGGCAATGAAGGCGACTTCCCGCCGACTCCAGATCTATGATATGGCCAAAGGCCAAAGTCAAAAGGGCATCTTCCAGAGATGAGCAAATGGAAATTTCAAATAAATTACGTTAATATAATGCTACACGACATGGAGAGAGAGAGAGAGAGAGAGAGAGAGAGAGAGAGAGAGAGAGAGAGGAGACGAGAGAGAGAGAGAGAGAGAGAGAGAGAAAGCATCTCTCAGCTCTATGACACAACAACCTCCCTTAAGAGGCTAAGAAGCGGCAATGAAGGGCGACTTCCCATCGACTCCAGATCTATGATATGGCCAAAGGCCAAAGTCAAAAGGGCATCTTCCGGAGATGAGCAAATGGAAATTTCAAATAAATTACGTTAATATAATGCTACACGACATGGAGAAGAGAGAGAGAGAGAGAGAGGAGAGAGAGAGAGAGAGATGAGAGAGAAGAGAGAGAGAGAGAGAGAGAGAGAGAGGATACTAATAGTATGAGAGGAGTAATGTGAAAACGCAATTTCTCACTGTAAAGTACACTGAAGCCTTAAAGGGTATTTCCAAGGGGGAATTACTTAATGGATGTGTCATAGGGTCAATGGGGACTGATATGGCTAGCAGAAAGGAGCATACTGTAAATGACTACCATTTCTAGTCCCCTGCAGGACAAAGGCCTCAGATATGTCCTTATTCGTGTTTGGGGCTTTGCAAGTTTTCATCACCAAGCTGGCCAGTGCGGATTGGTGGTGATGCCAGGAGGAGTTTCCACTGATCGCTTGAAGCAAACCAACCTAGAACAGCTGGCCCTGACTATAACTCAGAAAGACACACACACACACATATATATATATATATATATATATATATATATATATATATATATATATATATATATATATATATATAAATATATATATATATATATATATATATATATATATATATATAAATATATATATATATATATATATATATATATATATATATATATATATATATAATATATATATATATATATATATAAATATATATATATGTATAAATATATATATAATATATATATATATATTATATATATATATATATATATATATATATATATATATATATATATATATATGTACATATAAATATATATATACATATAAATATATATATATATATATATATATATATATATATATAATTTATATATAATATATATATGTGTGTGTGTGTGTTTGAGTGTGTGTATACAAACAAACTAAAATAATTAAACTATAGTTATGAAATTTAGTATTTTAAAATAACCTGGAGCTGAATATCTTCTCCAAAATAAAATGAATATCTTCTGAAAAAACTGAATAACCAATTTCCAATAAAAAAAATATATAACAACTAATGTTATAAAAATGGAAATCCAAGAAAGTGATTCCGTCGAATGTGCTGCGTCAGCAGATATTCATCTCCTGATTTATGATGACACCTGGGACGCTCTCTCTCTCTCTCTCTCTCTCTCTCTCTCTCTCTCTCTCTCTCTCTCTCTCTCTCTCTCTCTCTCTCTCTCTCTCTCAATAACTTAGCTTTATATTCCAGGTGTATCTAATATATTAATATTAATATACCATTGTACGCGACCCGTCAAAAATGATGATTAAATATTTACAGATATGTACACATATCCAAACCCCCTCTCACCAAGGTATGATTACTCCCTCTCCCCCCTACCAGAGGGACGAGGAGGGCTGGGAGTGAGAAGAAAGTAAATAAATAAATAAATATATATATATATATATATATATATATATATATATATATATATATATATATATATATATATATATATATATATACTTTAAATATATATATTACTTCACCAAACATTTAATTGGGCTCCAAAAAGCAATAGAGGAGTTGGAAGACCAAGGTCTACAAGGCTGAGGACTATGAAGGCTGAAGTGGGAGATGATGAATGAAGGAGTATTGATTTAAAAGCTCAAGATAGAGACAACAGACGAAATCTAAATATATATATATATATATATATATATATATATATATATATATATATATATATATATGTATATATATATATATATATATATATATATATATATATATATATATATATATATATATATATATATATATATAACAAGACTCTTGCTTTTTATCTTTTAGGGGAGATTTCAGTATTTTTTCTCTATTTATGATATTACTTTCTCCTAGAGGCTTTGCATCTATATCAATACATGTATGTGCATATGCACATACATGTTGAATGTATTTACAGTATACATATCTAACTTTTTTTCCCCCAAATCAAACCGTTACCCTCATAGGTGATGGTTATGATAACATCAACAAAAACGTTACAGTCACATTCATCCTTCAGGTGTTGATAATTCGAAGAACCCCTGTTTAGCGAAACTTTCCTAACTTATGTCGCCTCATGCACTTGCAAAGAATACTCATCACCACACGTCAAAACCCCCAACAGACATTGCACTCTCGCGCTACCTGGTTATCAAGACCCTTACTTTCCATCATGTACATATTTTCAAAGTAGGGATGTAATAGTGTACGCGACCCGTCAAAAATGAAGGCTAAATATCTACCCCCTCATACCTATTCGAGGGATGGGAAGTGACATGTATGGCTATGCCAGACAGAAATATATATATATATATATATATATATATATATATATATATATATATATATATATATATATATATATATATATATATATATATATATATATATATTGAAAGATGTGCACGTGTTTAGGGGTATGGCTAACGGTATGTCTGATCATTTTTTGGTGGAAGGAAAATTAGTTGTAGCAAAAGAGTGGGGGAATAGAGTAGGTGGATGTAAAAGGGAGGTAGTGAGGGTTGAAGAGCTAATAAAACCGGGGGTAAAAAGTAAATATCAGGAAAGGTTGAAAATGGCATATGACGAGGTGAGAGTAAGAGAAACTGGTAATTTAGAGGAGGAGTGGAAGTTAGTAAAAGAAAATTTTGTTGGGATTGCAAGTGATGTATGTGGCAAGAAGGTTGTTGGAGGCAGCATGAGGAAGGGCAGTGAATGGTGGAATGAAGGAGTGAAGGTAAAAGTGGAGGAGAAAAAGAGGGCTTTTGAAGAATGGCTGCAGAGTAATAGTATAGAAAAGTATGAAAAATATAGAGAGAAAAAGGTGGAAGTAAAGCGCAAGGTACGTGAGGCAAAGAGGGCAGCTGACCTGAGGTGGGGTCAGGGATTGGGTCAGTCATATGAGGAGAATAAGAAGAAGTTTTGGAAAGAAGTGAAGAGAGTAAGGAAGGCTGGCGCAAGAATTGAAGAGACAGTGAAAGATGGAAATGGAAGGTTGTTAAAAGGAGAGGCGGCAAGGAAAAGGTGGGCGGAATATTTTGAAAGTTTGCTGAATGTTGAGGATTATAGGGAGGCTGATATAATTGCTGTTCCAGGTGTTGAGGTGCCAGTGATGGGAGATGAGAATGAGAGAGAGATTACAATAGAGGAAGTGAGGAGAGCACTAGATGAAACGAGAGTAGGAAAAGCATCTGGTATGGATGGTGTGAAAGCTGAGATGTTGAAGGAAGGGGGTGTGACTGTACTTGAATGGTTGGTGAGATTGTTTAATATGTGTTTTGTGTTGTCAATGGTACCAGTGGATTGGGTTTGTGCATGTATTATACCACTATATAAGGGTAAGGGAGATGTGCATGAGTGTTGTAATTCAAGAGGTATTAGTTTGTTGAGTGTAGTTGGAAAAGTGTATGGTAGAGTATTGATTAATAGGATTAAGGATAAAACAGAGAATGCAATCTTGGAAGTACAGGGTGGTTTTAGAAGAGGTAGGGGTTGTATGAATCAGATTTTGCAGTTAGGCAGATATGCGAGAAATATTTAGCAAAAGGTAAGGAGGCGTATGTTGCGTTTATGGATCTGGAGAAAGCATATGATAGAGTTGATAGGGAAGCAATGTGGAATGTGATGAGGTTATATGGAGTTGGTGGAAGGTTGTTGCAAGCAGTGAAAAGTTTCTACAAAGGTAGTAAAGCATGTGTTAGAATAGGAAATGAAGTGAGTGATTGGTTTCCGGTGAGAGTGGGGCTGAGACAGGGATGTGTGATGTCGCCGTGGTTGTTTAACTTGTATGTTGATGGAGTGGTGAGAGAGGTGAATGCTCGAGTGCTTGGACGAGGATTAAAACTGGTAGGCGAGAATGACCATGAATGGGAGGTAAATCAGTTGTTGTTTGCGGATGATACTGTACTGGTAGCAGACACAGAAGAGAAGCTTGACCGACTAGTGACAGAATTTGGAAGGGTGTGTGAGAGAAGGAAGTTGAGAGTTAATGTGGGTAAGAGTAAGGTTATGAGATGTACGAGAAGGGAAGGTGGTGCAAGGTTGAATGTCATGTTGAATGGAGAGTTACTTGAGGAGGTGGATCAGTTTAAGTACTTGGGGTCTGTTGTTGCAGCAAATGGTGGAGTGGAAGCAGATGTACGTCAGAGAGTGAATGAAGGTTGCAAAGTGTTGGGGGCAGTTAAGGGAGTAGTAAAAAATAGAGGGTTGGGCATGAATGTAAAGAGAGTTCTATATGAGAAAGTGATTGTACCAACTGTGATGTATGGATCGGAGTTGTGGGGAATGAAAGCGATGGAGAGACAGAAATTGAATGTGTTTGAGATGAAGTGTCTGAGGAGTATGGCTGGTGTATCTCGAGTAGATAGGGTTAGGAACGAAGTGGTGAGGGAGAGAACGGGTGTAAGAAATGAGTTAGCGGCTAGAGTGGACCTGAATGTGTTGAGGTGGTTTGGCCATGTTGAGAGAATGGAGAATGGTTGTCTGCTAAAGAAGGTGATGAATGCAACAGTTGATGGGAGAAGTACAAGAGGAAGGCCAAGGTTTGGGTGGATGGATGGTGTGAAGAAAGCTCTGGGTGATAGGAGGATAGATGTGAGAGAGGCAAGAGAGCGTGCTAGAAATAGGAATGAATGGCGAGCGATTGTGACGCAGTTCCAGTAGGCCCTGCTGCTTCCTCCGGTGCCTTAGATGACCGCGTAGGTAGCAGCAGTAGGGGATTCAGCATTATGAAGCTTCATCTGCGGTGGATAATGTGGGAGGTTGGGCTGTGGCACCCTAGCAGTACCAGCTGAACTCGGCTGAAGGAACGTAGAGAGTAGAGGTCCCCTTTTTGTTTTGTTTTATTGTTGGTGTCGGCTACCCCCCAAAATTGGGGGAAGTGCCTTGGTATATGGATATGGATATATATATATATATATATATATATATATATATATATATATATATATATATATATATATATATATATATATATATATATACATTGTATATATGTATATATACAGTATAAACAATATTTAAATCTCCATATTTTGTATGCAAGGCTTGGGACACTTAGCTTGGGATGTATATATATACACACACACACCACACACACACACATTATATATATATATATATATATATATATATATATATATATATATATATATATATATATATATATATATATTGTCACAACTTCTGCTTTCCACTTGACTATTCATTCATAAATTCTCAGTAATGAGGGCAACACTTCATGTAGGTATAGTAGATATATTAGGAGAATGATCAAATTAATGTTAAAATTAAACAGACTTTACTTATTTTAAATCACGTATAAATATATAACAAAATAATAACAAATAACCACTTAATAAACACTATAAGCAAGTGAAGAATTAGCCACCGGATAACGAACTCAAAAGTATTAACTTGAAAGAGCTTGGAAGTAAACATTTCCAAGGATTACATACGTAAAAATAACAAAAGGTAATTTCATTCATGCTGTCCGCTACGATCAGCAATCAATAGATGGCGCTAAAGTAATACACAATAATAGGTGTAATTAGAAATGCTAAATAATGATAGGAGGGTTATTATAGTTCCCCCCTGTTAGGAATGAAATTATGACAATCTTATTGACAAATTTAGTGAATTGTGGTTTTCTGTCCAAGACGTGATAATGCGTCGGCGATGGTGTTGTTTGATCCTCGAATGCTGTGGATCTCAATGTTGTAAGACGACAAGATGTATGACCATCGAAGAAGTTTCTTGTTGTTAAGCTTTGCCCTTTCGAGGAAGGTAAGGGGTTTGTGGTCTGTGTAAATGACGACACGTGCAGCTCCTTCCAGATATGGACGAAAATGAAGGACAGTTGCAACAAGACTATATAATTCTTTCTCGATGGTAGGCCATCCTAGTTGAGCGCCTTTGAACGCTCCTGAGTAATAAGATACTGGCAGCAGATGTTCCAACAAAGGAGGAAAAGTACTGGTCCCATTGATTTCTTGCAGTAGGACACCACCAAATCCAGTATTACAAGCATCGACCTGTATAAAAAAAGGTTTAGTAAGATTAGGCGCTTGCAACAAAGGAGATGAAGTCATGAATAACTTTAGCTGCCGGAAGGCCTTATCGTGATCCTGTGTCCAGTGAAACCTTACTTTGCTGGATGTCAATACATGTAGAGGAGAAGTTATGATGGAAAAATTAGGACAAAACTTTGAATAATATGACACCATACCTAAGAAAGTTTTGAGTTCTTTTTTATCACTAGGAGTGGGGAATGAAGTTATAGCCTTTACATTAGTATCCTTGGGTAATATGGAGCCACTGCCAATGACATGTCCTAGGTATGTAACTTTTGCCTTTCCAAATGAACTCTTGGCTAAATTAATAACTAGGTTAGCTTCCAGGAGTCTTTTGAAGAGTTCTCTTAAGATCTTGAGATGTTCGTCCCAGGAGATACTAGCAATTACGATGTCATCCAAATAGACATACACACCCTCCAAACCACGTGTAACTTCATGGACCATCCTTTGGAATGTAGCTGGAGCATTAGTCATCCCAAATGGCAAAACTCTGTATTCAAAGAGACCAAAAGGTGTTATAAAGGCTGATATCTCTCTTGTCCTATCTGTTAATTTAATTTGATAATAACCCTTTAAGAGATCAATCTGGGTAAGGTATTTAGAATTACTCACAGAGTCAATAATATCCGCAATTCTAGGTAATGGATAAGCATCCTTGACCGTTACAGAATTAACCCTTCTATAATCCGTACACATACGATAGGAATTGTTAGGCTTTTTAACTAAAATACAAGGCGATGCCCAGGGAGACTTACTTGGTGCAGCTAAATCTAGTTTTAGTAAATACTCAACCTCAGCCTTCAAGGCTGGTAATAAACGATGGGACACCCGATAAAAAGGTTGACGAACGGGATTGGCGTTTGGTTCTAGCACAATATCATGTTGCACCAAGGTACAGCAACCAGGAGTGTCTGAACATATTGCAGGATAAGACTTCAGAACAGCCTCTAATTCTTCCCTTTCCACCTTAGGAAGATGACCAAGATACTGTGAAAGCAAAGAAAGAATCTGTGAATTACTAGCATCTTTCCATGACAAAATATGATTATGAGCCAAAGTTTCTTCTTCGTCTGGCTCAAGAGGAGCTAAAAGTTTATCATTATCAACTGCCTCGGGTACTATGTTTTTAGGGGTAGGAGAAGTCCCGGTGGGAGTAGTTATCCTCGAGTTGTGAGTGGAGTGATCAGTCTCTCTACTTATCAGGTGAACTGCCTGTGGAGAAATCTTTGCAGATTGGTATGGTTTTATAAGATTAATGTGCACTAACTGGCTAGGCTTCCTTTTATCTGGAGTTTCAATTGCATAAGTTGTTTTAGAGACCCTTTTAGTGATTTTATACGGACCCATAAATTTTTCTCTCAATGGAGCTCCTGGAACTGGTCGATATACAAGTACATCATCTCCTACTTTAAAAGTTCTAATTTTGGCCTTTTTATCGTAATGGTTTTTCATTCGAATCTGACTGTTAGTTAAATTCAGATTGGCAAATTCATAAACATGGTCAAATTTAACCTTAAGACTTTGGAGGTATTGCGGAATACTTACTTGCTGGTCTTTGTAAGTACCTCTTAGGATGTTTTCTTTTACCATACTAAGGTTTGTCCTAGGTCTGCGGCCAAACATCATCTCGAAGGGAGAAATTCCAGTCGATTCATTAGGTGTACTCCTAAGTACATACATAAGCAGATCCAGGTCTTCATCCCAGTCTCGTCCAGTTTCACAAATGTACTTGCGCAGGAGGTTTTTAATGGTCTGGTGTACTCGTTCGAGGGCTCCATTAGTCTGAGGGTGATAAGCTGAAGCAAAAATATGAGAGATGTTTAACTGCTTTAAAGTTTGCTTAAACAAATCACTAGTGAAGTTTGTCCCCTGATCACACTGAAGCTCTTTTGGAAAACCAAAAATGGTGAATATTTTAAGAAGATTAACAATTATTGTTCTAGCAGATATGTTTTTTATAGGTACGGCTAAAGGAAATCTAGTAGTTGGACACAACAAGGTTAAAATGTACTCATTTTGTTTCTTAGTTTTGGGAAGTGGACCAACACAATCTACAATTACCTTTTCAAAAGGAGAATTAGGTACTGTAATAGAACTAATGGTGCTGGAGGTATTTTCTGATTTGGTTTACCAGTTACCTGGCAGGGATGGCAAGATTCTATGTGGTGCTTTACATCAGCTTTCATACCAGGCCAGTAGTAATCGTCCAGCAAACGCTTATAGGTTTTGGAAATGCCGAGATGAGACTCTGCTGAATGAGCAAGATCCAATAAGGCTGCACGAAGATTAGAAGGAACTACAAGCTGGTAACTATCATGCCAGGAATTTTGTCCTGCAATCTTCAAAGGTCTATAACGTCTCATAAGGATGTTATTATCAAGATAAAAATATGGTAACTTACTTTCATCAACGTCATCTTTTACTTTATCAAAGTATTCTTTCAAACTATCATCAGACCTTTGATACTCTACAAATTCATCTGAGGGAATATCAACAAGATCAGCAAGGACTTTTTCACCTAAGGTACTTTGATCCACCTTACCTGTGTGTTCAGTGTCGCTAGAAGTTGAGGTTGTAGACCTGGTGACTACTTGGCAGGGAAGCTCTACCACCGGAGAAAGCTCTTTGCAAGCTTTTTCGATCACTACTTCAGGCTGCGTAATGATAAGACTAGGAGTACCGTTAGATTGAGCCAAGTCATTACCAAGTATCATGTCTATGTTCTTGCAAGGCAGGTCAGAATCCAACAAGGCGACATTAGTTGAACCTTTAAAATAAGGACAATCAAGAGAAATCTGTACAATAGGTAAAACCTTTTGACAAGTCAAATCTGACACAGTTACATACTGATCTGTTGGTTTAGCTAAATCTTTTAACTTTGAGCTAATGATAGTTTGAGATGACCCTGTATCTCTCAAAATTTGCACGGGAATATCATTTACTTTACCAGGATATGTAAATGCTGTAAAGTCTGATAGAGGTTGAGCACAGTGAAGAGTCGTTTTATTTGCAGTATTCCCTGATTTGGGTCCTTGTGAAAAAACATTAGGAGAAGCCTTACCATGAGATGCTTTGCATTTGGGACTAGGACAGTCTTTAATATGATGACCTTCTTTCTTACAAAAAGTACAAACCTGTGGGGAAGATGAAGGTGAGGACGAATGTGGTTTAAGTTTATGAATGAGATGGTAATCATCAGCTAATAGGGCAGCCCTTTTGCCATCTTTTTCTTGTTTTTCTCTAATAAACATTGCCACATTAGCTGGAATACGCCTCAGGAATTCTTCTAAAACTATTAAATTCTTTAATTGTTCTAAAGTAGTTATTTGTTCCTTATCTATCCATTTATTAAACTGCTTCAACTTCAATGTGAAAAACTCTAGATAGGTTTGAGCTTGGTTCTTCAAAGTTTGTCTGAAGACTTGTCTATACCCTTCTGCTGTAACACTATAAGCATCTAATATGGCAGTTTTAAAGATTTCATAATCCCTTTCTTGGACAAGTTGTGCTGCCACATATGCAGCTTTTCCTTTGAAGGAGTTTCTGATTAAGAGAACATATTGGTCTCTAGGCCAGTTGAGAGACGTTGCAGTGTTTTCAAAAGTAATGAAAAAAACATCAGGATCTTTTTCATCGAAGACAGGCAGGAGTTTGCGTGCTTTACTAAGGTCAAAAGCATCGGGTAGCTGTTTTTCTGCCAACCTTTCTTCTATTCTTATGGCTGATAGTTCCTTTTCCAACAGAACTTTTTCTTTACGTTCTATTTCAAGTCTTCTTTGCTCAGTTTCTACTGCGGCATTTGCAGCTTCAAGCCTTTTTTGTTCAGCTTCTAGTGTTAACTGCTGCAGTTCAAGTTGGAGTTTCAATTTCACTATCTCTGGGTCTTCAGTTACAGTAACAGTACGAGCAGCACCTCGTTCAAGTGTTAAAGGCCTTAAGGGAAGAGCCTCTTCTTCAGTTATGTTACCACTATTTATCAGGAAATCTAATATCTTTCCCAATAGTTCAGCTTTCACCACAGCATGACCTACAGATATTCTAGCCCTTACAGCTATTTGGCGAAGCTGGTCCTTTTTAGCTTCCTGTAGTGTATTTAGGTGCTCCCTGGGTGCACCTAAAAATTTCTCAAGATCAAAAGGCATCTCTCAATACTGATAAAATGGAAAATATCACTGGAAATTATATTACTACTATACACAAGCTTTAAGACTTAAAAACGTCAGGGCATTCATGGATTTATGGTGCGAAGGCACTCACAAACCAGAGGAATTTCCTTAATCCTTAAGTCCTACAATGTACAGAAATTCACTTAAATGAACAAGGCTTTAATAATCCATGCCAATCGGAAAACTTGGTTCACCAATAATGCAAAACCACTAATAATCTTGAATAAAATATTTTTAATGAAGTAAATAATTGGAAGTACCAACAGTTACCTGAACAAGGAATAAACCTTTAAATATCCATCGAGGTGGAACGAAGTTCTTGACCACGTGGTCGTAACAATATCCAGTCGAAATCCTTGAAAGAGCGAAGGTCGTACCCTGAGTAAGAGGAGCAGAAGTTCCTAAGGAAGGAATCTTCAATTCCTTATGATGAGGTTTTGAATGCCTCGAAGCACCTCGAGAAGTTGGGGCGACTATGAAGATATCGCTAAGCGATGGTAGTCAACAGAGTCGAGGGTTAAAAGAATGACGAATTCTAGGATGCCATTACCCTGCCTGCACGTCCTCCAAAATCTCGATGTATGCTTAAGATGACGTGTAGCAACACGACATTCTCTAGGTGAAAGTGTGAGCGCGCTGGAGAACACTATCCGGTGGTGGTCAGTTATAAACTAGCAAAATATCACTAATACACTACACTCATGTTGTCCATCATTTTAGAGAAACAACAAAATGAATTTCACAATCCGTCAAGATCGAGCGTAAGCGTAACACATACGTAAGTACATCCCGGACAGGCCCCCAATTTGTCACAACTTCTGCTTTCCACTTGACTATTCATTCATAAATTCTCAGTAATGAGGGCAACACTTCATGTAGGTATAGTAGATATATTAGGAGAATGATCAAATTAATGTTAAAATTAAACAGACTTTACTTATTTTAAATCACGTATAAATATATAACAAAATAATAACAAATAACCACTTAATAAACACTATAAGCAAGTGAAGAATTAGCCACCGGATAACGAACTCAAAAGTATTAACTTGAAAGAGCTTGGAAGTAAACATTTCCAAGGATTACATACGTAAAAATAACAAAAGGTAATTTCATTCATGCTGTCCGCTACGATCAGCAATCAATAGATGGCGCTAAAGTAATACACAATAATAGGTGTAATTAGAAATGCTAAATAATGATAGGAGGGTTATTATAATATATATATATATATATATATATATATATATATATATATATATATATATATATATATATATATATATATATATATATATATATATATATATATATATATATATATATATAGCCAGACACTTGATCTATTCTGTGTCAGATGTATGTATGTATGTATGTATGTATGCATGCATGCATGCATGCATGCATGTAAGTATGTATGTATTCCATCTAACTCTTCTTTTCCCTGCTTGCCAGTCTCCGGTAATAGAGTCCGTTGCTTTGAAAGTGAATGAAACATCCAATACAGTTCGATCCTGTAGCAATCTGCAATAGATCACCGGAACAAACTACGGGATAAATCTCACGGTCTGCCTTCGACGAGACAGGGAACCTGTTACCTATGGCAATACAGCCATCTCTGTTGTCCGGCTCTTTCATTATCTCGGAATGAAGTGGCCGTCGACGCTAAGAATTTCGTTTCGCGTTGTTGTTATTAGTTTTTGTTTTGTTTTTTAAATTGTCACCGCACATTCTAGCTATATTTTAAAGGTTTAAAGGCCACTCATGAATGGCAGAGGCAAGGGACAATGACATTGCCCTATCAAGCAGGACAATGTCCTAGAGACTGACCTTATATGCATATGATCAGTATCCGAGCCCCTCTCCACCCAAGCTAGGACCAAGGAGGACCATGCAATGACTGTTGATGACTCAGCAGATAGACCTATAGACTCCCCCAAACCCACCCGCATCCTTAGCTCACAAGGATGGTGAGGTTGCAGAGATCAAAGGCACTAACGAATTTGAGCGGGACTCACACCTCAGTCTGACGTTCACTAGTCAGGGACGTTACCGCATCGGCCACCACAAACCTTTTCTTGCTTTTTTTATAGTTTACATAAGAAAGATTTATTTCAATGTTTTTGTTCTTAAAATATTTCATTCCCTAGTACTTTATTTATTTACTTATTCCCTTCCGTCGCAGGGCTCTTTTGCCTGTTGGAGCCCTTGGGCTTGTAGCATTCTGCTTTTCCTAATAGTATTATAGCTTAGCTAATAACGATAATAACCAGAATCTTCTCCCTGGTTACGGTTCATTTTCCTTTTACCAACACATTCATCAAATACTCTGATCTGTTCTCCTCCGTCCTCATACATCAGACAACACAAAGATTACCGAACAATTTTTCTTCGATCAAGGGGTTAAGTGTTGTTGTTGTTGTTGTTGTTAGTTAAGCTACATCCCTAGTTAGAAAAGCAAGATGATATAAGTCCCAGGGCTCCAATAAGGGAAAATAGCCCAGCGAGGAAAGGAAACAAGGAAATAAGTAAATAAGTTTCAACAGTTATTTACAGTGAGCTCAGCCTTTCCCTAAATGGCAAAACTGGAAGGCGACAGCTGTCCTTTTAATCGCTTTCCACGACACGCAGGACGTACGATGGTACTAA